>NC_089593.1:11981107-12090498 GCF_019320115.1 Miscanthus floridulus | reverse complement strand
GCTGGCGAAGGCGGGAAGTAGCTTAGGCAATGGTGGAGAAGAAGCAGGAAGTGGTGCCCTTCCACGGTGTACGAGCACGACGGCGCCATGGCCGACGGTGGCGAGGCGCGAGAAGGCGCTACCTGAGCTCTGACACATCGGCACAAGCGCGAGCATCCACATGCCATAGAGCAAAGGCGGAAGCTTGCGGTCGCAACGATTGCTGGCCGAGGTTGGAGGAGAGGCGGCGAATTGGGTCGGCGGGTGGGCGGTGGCCGCGGCCGAGTGGGAGAGTGGGTGAGCTCGGCCTGCGCTGGCCGGAGAGTGAGAGGCAAAAGGCGCGGGAGAGTGCAGAGCAAGCACAGTGGCTTCAGCACAGTAGGGCGGGCGCGTGGGCGCGGGCGCAGGCCGGCTGCGACGTGCGGCGGCGTCGACGCGCATGGTCGCCACCGGTGGGGTGTGCGTCTTACCGCGGTCGGCGCGTGTGCGAGCGGCGAGCAGTGGGAATTGGCGCAGGGCGTGGCCAAGGCGAGACGCGCACTGGGTGGCGTGGCACGTTGGCCAGCGCGCAGGCTGGCGAGGCGTGCGGCAGGCGGGGACGCGGGGCCAGGCCGGCTTCTGCCATGGGCCGGGAAGCTGAGCGGGCGGGCCTGTTAAGCGAAATGAAATTCTTTTCTTTTTATTTCTCAAATAAACAGAATTAAATTGCCATTTTTGAGCCATTTAAAAACATTTTCACAAATTGGTGCAAAAATGAAATTTGTTCCATTTTTTTCAATATCTACAACTTTGATTTTATGACCAAAGCCAAATTCTTGATAGATTTTGAATGCTAAATTAAAGTCAATTTTAACTCAAAACCTTAATTTTGGAGAATTATTTTTAAAGCAAAATTTTGAAATAATTTGAATACAACTTCGCTCCAAGAATTGAACTAAATAATCCTAGATGATTTACAAGCATAACCAAACAAGTTCTACTAACCTAGTAAGCAAAATCAGGGCAAAACAACTCTAACAAGTGTATGCAACATTCGGGTTTCACAACATGTTTCATATGTTTCGAAGCAGTGTTTCAGTTGTTCTTTACATGATTAGGCATGTATGATTAGGATGCTTGATGATGCATGATATGCATGATTTGTAGTGCCTAAATGCTGGCATAACACCAGGGTGTTACAGCCCTCCCTCCTTATAAAAATCTCGTCCCAAGATTTGGGTTACGAACCAATTGTTATAAAAATCTTCATAAGCTTTTTGTAGATACTCTCCCGTTTCCCAAGTTATATCTCCTTCATCATGATGATCCCACTGTATCTTGTATGTTTTTACCACACTATTTTGAGTAGCACGTTCTTTAGTGTCTAACACCCGAACTGGTTGCTCACGATACACCAAATCTAATTTGAGTTGGATACCTCGAGGTTCAATTCTTTCCTCCAGAACACGCAAACATTTCTTGAGATATGATACATGGAAAACTGGGAAAACGATACTCATTGTCTCAGGTAACTCTAACTTGTAGGCTACCGGACCTCTTCGTTCTAGAATCTTGTATGGTCCTACGAATCTCGCTGTAAGCTTTCTTCAGACTCCGAACCTTTTCTTCTTCATTGGCGTGACCTTCAGATAAACATAGTCACCAACTTCAAATACAAGGGGTCTCCTTCTTCTGTCTGCATAACTTTTCTGACGTGATTGGGCCGCTTTCATATTCTGCTGAATAATATGAACTTTCTTCTCGGCTTCTTCTACAAAGTCAATGCCATAATACCTTCTATCACCAGGCTCGACCCAATTCAATGGTGTTCTACATTTTCTACCATACAAAGCTTTGAAGGGAGCCATCTTGATGCTTTCTTGATAACTATTATTATAAGAAAACTCAGCTAATGGTAACCATGACTCCCGTGATCCCTTAGAAGACAATACACAGGCTCTTAATATATCTTCCAAAATAGCATTCACTTGTTCAGTCTGACCATCTGTATGAGGATGATAAGCGGTACTACAAATCAAACTAGTTCCTAAGCCTTTGTGTAAATGTTCCCAAAAGTGAGCCATGAACTGTGAGCCTCTATCAGATACTATGGTCTTTGGTATACCATGCAACCTCACAATTTCTATGATATACTTCTTGGCATATTGAGGTGGTCAATAAGTTGTCTTGACAGGTAGGAAATGAGCGGTCTTAGTAAGATGATCCACAATTACCCAAATCGAATCATGTCCTTTTTGAGTAGTGGGCAAACCCGAGATAAAGTCCATTCTGATATCGTCCCACTTCCAACTAGGGACTGACAAGGGTTGCAACATACCAGTAGGTTTCATATGAATGGCTTTCACTCGACAACATGTGTCACATCTGGCAACATATGCTGTAATTTCTTTCTTCATTTTGGTCCACCAATAGCGAGATCTTAGTTCTTGATACATCTTACTACTTTCGGGATGGATAGATAGCTTAGAAAGGTGAGCTTCATCCATGAGTTTATTCTTAAGCTCTCGATCCTTGGGAACCACAAGATGGTCGTCAAACCACAACACGCCCTGTTCATCCACTTTAAAGTGTTGAGACGACTTTTCTTTTATTTTCTCTTTGATGTGGAATATTCCCTTGTCGGTTTTCTGGCCTTCTATTATCTTACTCTCCAAAGAGCAACTAATCTGAATACTACGTAACACAGCAGGATGCATTAGATCGAACCCATCTTCAAGTAATGGCTGCACATTCAAGTAATGTGACTTTCTGCTCAAAGCATCTGCCACTACATTGGCTTTTCCAGGATGATATTGCACATTCAAGTTGTAATCCTTGATCAATTCCAACCATCTACGCTGTCTCATGTTCAGCTCTGGTTGGGTAAAGATGTACTTAAGACTCTTGTGATATGTGAAAATGTTGCACACATTACCAAGTAGATAATGTCTCCAAATTTTTAGGGCATGCACAACTGCAGCAAGTTCAAGATCATGTGTTGGATAGTTGACCTCGTGCTTCCTCAATAGACGTGAGGCATAGGCAATGACTCTCCTTTCTTGCATAAGAACATAGCCCAATCCAGTCTTCGATGCGTCGCAAAACACATCAAATGGTCTCTCGATATCTGGTTGTGCTAGAACAGGAGCAGTGGTCAACAGTTTCTGCAAAGTGTGGAAAGCTGCTTCACACTCCTCTGTCCACATAAACTTGTGATCCTTCTGTAGGAGACTTGTCATCGGTTTGGCAATCTTCGAAAAGTCTAGTATAAAGCAATGGTAATAACCGGCTAGTCCTAAGAAACTTCTAATCTCAGGAACTGTGGTCGGTGCTTTCCAATTCATAACTTCTTGCACCTTACTTGGATCGACTGAAACTCTATTTTCTGGCAGAATGTGACCAAGGAAAGGAACTTTCCTCAACCAGAATTCGCATTTGCTAAACTTAGCATATAGTTGATGATCCCTAAGTCTGGTCAAGACAGTTCTCAGATGCTCTTCATGATCTTTCTCATTCTCGGAGTACACCAGAATGTCATCGATGAGCACCACCACAAACTTATCCAATTCTAGCATGAAAACTGTATTCATTAAAAATATAAAGTATGCAGGAGCATTTGTCAAGCCAAAGGACATGACAAGATACTCATACAACCCGTATCTGGTGGAAAATGCAGTTTTCGGTATATCCTGTGGCTTAATCTTGATCTGATGATAACCGGATCTCAAATCTATTTTTGAGAACACCTTGGCTTTGGCTAACTGGTCAAACAGAACATCAATATGAGGTAAGGGATACTTATTCTTTATGGTTACAGCGTTGAGTGGCCTGTAATCTACGCACATTCTCAACGTGCCCTCTTTCTTCTTCTTCACAAACAAGGCGGGACATCCCCATTCAGACTTGCTTGGCCGAATAAACCCCTTTTTTGATAAATCTTCTAATTGCTTCTTTAGCTTAGCTAGTTCATCTGGAGGCATCCGATAGGGTCTCCTTAAAATCGGAGCTATTCCAGGGATTAACTCAATTCCAAACTCAATCTCTCTATCCGGCGGAAGACCAGGTAGCTCATCCGGGAATACATCCGGAAATTCACACACTACCGGAATCTGATGAATAGGAATGACTGCCGTAGCACATGTAACACTTATAAGGTCTGTTCTTCGAGGCAATGGTACTTGGAAAGTACCCTCACCCAGGGGATCCTTAAGGGTAAATACTCGACTTCCAGTATCTATGACTACTCCCCAATCCTTCATCCAATTCATCCCTATAATGACATCCAAAACTAGTCTAGGCATAACTATCAAGTTCACTCAGAACTTCCTGCTACCTAATTCAAGGGTTGCCCCTCGAACCATCCGGTTGGTCAAAACATCAGCCCCTGCTGAACTTATATGGTAACCATAACCCAATTCTATGCATAGTTGTTCATGTTTCTGTGCAAATGCTTGACTCATAAAAGAATGCGATGATCCAGAATCAAATAGAACAACTGTAGGGTTTTCGTTGACAGGAAACTTACTAGCAGTGACGGGCTCTCCCTCAGGAATTTCATCCACAGTCGTACTATACACCCTAGCATTATAAGTCTGCTGCTTCTTCTTGGGCGGATACGGACAAAACCTCGAGAAATGGCTGGGTTGATCACAGTTATAGCAGGGTCCCCTCACTGTCCCGGTAGATCCCATAGCTCCCTTGGAACTGCCTTGTACCGCAGTTACGGCTGCTTTGTTGGGCTGTACTGCCATCTTGTAAGGCTTCTGGGGTCCATGGAAATTCTGACTTCTTTGCTGAGGTGGCCTGAACCTAGCGCCAGGTGCCTATGGGCGATATGGAGGACGACCTCCCATAGGTGCTCTAGCTTGAGATGGACCACCTTCAAGGGCCCTCTTGCGTATCTTGGCTGCAGTGTTGGCGTTTTTATTCTTCTCCTGTTTTAGACAGTCGCTGATGAAGTCATTGAATCTAATGCGGTTGTTGGTACCAACATGCTTCATCATTTTTGGATTGAGTCCCCTCTTGAAACTGGCTATCCTCTTAGCATCTGTGTCAACCATGTCGGGAGCATAGCGACACAAGTTGTTGAAGGCATGCAGATATTGCGTCATGGTCTTGGTGCCCTGATTTAACGCCAAGAATTCTCCCAACTTCATCTCGGTCAGCCCGGGTGGAATATAGACTCCACAGAAGGCCTCAGCAAACTCTCTCCACGAAATCTGAGCATTTGGAGGGAAGGTGATGCGATGGTGCTTCCACCACATTCCCGCTGGTCCTTGTAACTGAAGTGTAGCATACTCCGTTTTCAGCACCTCAGTCATCCTCAACACACGGAATTTATCTTCCATCGTGTTGATCCATTCCTCAGCATCGAGTGGCTTTGTTGCTTCCTTGAATACTGGTGGCCTGGTGTCCATAAAATCTTTGAAGCTGCTATATTGGTTCACCCCAAGGCCACCACCCTGATTATTACCACGTTGAACGTTGTTGGCGATGGTGCACAGAAAATCCTCCATGTTCTTCTGGGATTGTTCTGCGTTGCGCTGACTCCCGAGCAACTGTGCGAGGAACATCTTGGGGGTAAACGGGGGAGGTGGTGGCAAATGCGGTTCATGGGGAGGCTCATTGTTGTTGCCGTGGTTTCCACCACCATCACCACCGGTCCCCACACCATTAGCACCAGTCTCAGCGGCCTCATACGTGGTTCGGCGAGTGTTTGTCATCTGCATATTTCAGCAACAAGTAATGATTGAGTGAAGCTGTAATAATTGCGAATGAAGGAAAAATTATGCCGTACTGAATTTACTGGAGAGAATAAATTCATACAATAAAACAGAGGAACAACAATCGCATCCCAATTAAAACAACATCACTTAATCAAATTACTTCAACGACAAACATCGCGTCCATACAACCAAATTGCCAGCATACATACACTGGACTTTTTATGCGTTCAGATATCGCATTCGAAATCAAGTTCCGACCACATGCCAAGTCTCATACATTTGAAGCAACATACAATAGGTTACATGCCAACAAAAGAAAGGTCATCACGATAGGACCTAGATACTAGCGCAAAGCAACTAGCCTACTCCTCGGGGCCATTGTCGGGATCGGAGACGTCACCATCGCCCCCAGGTGAAACTATAGGCTTGTCTTCATTGTCGTCGTCGATGTCCATGCCAGCGACATCTGGTGGAGCATATGGGCCAACCCCATTGTAGAGCGCGTGAAACTCCTCATGCAGGTTGCCGTTGTATTCCTCTAGCTCATCGACCCTCTGCAGCAGAAGGTCCCTCTTGTCCTAGGCTTCATTCCTTTCCTGAAGCAACTGTCCTATCATGCGGTCTGCATTGTTGTTGGCTTGAGTCAACGTATGCACCCGCTGCATAGCTCTATCACCTCTCTCAATTGCCTGGTCTCGCTGTAAGTTCATATCAACCAACTGCTCCTGCAAGCTAGCTATAGCACGTGCCTGTCCCTTCTTCTGCTTTCTCCCCTTGAGCTTATCCTGACCACGCAAGCCAGTCAAAGTCCAGTAGGTACTCTCGAGACCCTCATACGCTCTGATGGCGGCGAACATAGCACTCATTGCCTGGTTGTCGCTAGCCTATCCTTTAGCTGGACCTCTGACCATTGCACTTCCCTGAGGCTGAACCCAAATGGCATCACGAGGATCATCCCTAGGAAAAGTGCCAGCTAGAGCTGCTGCAAGCTCACTAGGAAATCTACTCATAATATCCCTAATGACATGGAAGGCTGCTCCTTCTGCACCCTCAGCAGGAGTGCGACCCTCAAACTCCAAGTGCCAACCATCCCAATCTGGAGCATCACCAAGAGCAGGAACCGTGATTTCTACCACTACGAGTCCATCTTCTGCTAACTGGCTCTCATTCCAGGAGTACACCGGCTCTTGACCCTCTGGGTACCCCACATCATGGAGCACTCTCCAAAGCAAGGTCGGCATGCCAAACTCGCTCAAGAAGGTGTCCGTGGTGCGGTGCTCCCTCAGGGCCAACGGACGTCGAGGTGCTCTTCCTCCGGTGGACTTACGAGCGGTCTGCTTCGTGCGGGCCATCTGTAGCAAAAGTTCTTTTATTACCCTAGGGAAAACATATTTTAGGTGATACAACTTTTATCAAAAGGAGATAATCAATTTATAAGGGGAGGAATGCATGACATGAATGAAATACACAAGTAATATGATGTATGTACGCGCCATATGTTCTCACAAACTTATGAAATGAATAATTTCTAACAACGAATTCAGTGGCATACACACGATCTCTCAAATACGTAGCTAATATGTTCTACACGATAGCGTTGTTATGTACCTGCAGAAGATTCATTTCAGCCCAATTCCTAATGAATGCATAAAAGCAGTAAATTTTATCTACACGCTCTACACGAATCCCCAGATACGTGTACAACGGTAGTAACTACCCGAACCATCGTCCTATTGACGGCATCGCCTCAACAGACGGAAGACCCATACATAAGATACCTTTGTCAAACATGCGTAGAACATGTAATTACTCCAGCATCATATAAGCATTCACCCTAGATCGGCGGTGTATCCGATCATGCTCTCACAACTCACACTTACCGAGGCGTAGAGTTAATTGATCCATACATTACCACTCAAACAAGTGGCACTCATACCATAGCACACCGTATGAGCGACGAAAGAGAAATATGATGCAAGAACCCCAAGTCAGTGCTTAATTAAGCCACCTAGAGTCCTTAACTAGGCATAAAGGATATGACCACTGGCACACTTTATAGTTTGAAAATCATGTTTTCCAAATGCCTTTTTATTTTAAATACACTTGTGAACAGTAACACACTAAACCATGCTCTGATGCCAGCTGTAACAGAACTGACCAATTATACAAATTAAGTAAGAAAATCATCCGCCAGAGCAGACGATTTAGCAAACTTAAGCCCGTATAACCCGGTAGTCCGTGAAATCACGAAGGATTTCAAACCAACTTCCATTCCAGCCAAGATCGTAATAAGTTTAGCGGTCACCATCACATATTATATAAAAGTTTGCATCTCAGATACATCAGAGTTTAAACATAGTTATTACAAAACAAGTTCGAATAAAAGTAGCAGAAGCCATTTGTTCAAACCACACACACTCACACAGAGTTCAAATACAGTGCCAGCGAATGATCATCTCCAACAAAAGCGTCACACGAGACGTAAGGAATGACCATGCCCATGGTCCTAAGCATCACCCATTGTAGGATAAAGGCAGTTGATACAGTAGCCATAATACATCTGCCCATCTGCAACAAGTGGGAATAAAACCCTGAGTACAAGAAGGTACTCAGCTAGACTTACCCAACATAACCGAAAATAAGCGACACCAAGGATTATGAAGGGCTTTATAGTAGGGTAGCTGACTCATTTGCAAAAAGAAGCATTTTTAGCATTTCAAGACCCTTTTTAAAAGCATTATTGTCAAGTTAATTGTTATTAACCTGTCGACTAGATTTGCACCTATACTAGAGCAAACACGTGATTAAGCAGATAATGATAACCAATGATCATTAAACAACTTCCATACTATCATATTCATTATAACTGTCCAAGTGTTCCATAAACATTTACTACGATGAAGTCACTCAAGTCAAGTGCTCACTGTCCAGGAGCGATGGCGATTCGAATCGATTCCTAACCAGCTGGTGATTTATTCCTTACACAAACCTCACTCACCCGCTAAAGTGAGATATTGATCACCGAGTCAACTATCCAGGAATCTTGAGTTTGCCAGGAACCACATGTACCCGGGGGCCGACCGACTGCACTTTGGTCTTATCATCTCGCCCCCGTGTCCTACCACACCTGCTCCGGCATAGTGCATTGTGGGCAATCTACTCGGCTCAAATAATCTCCCAGCTTCGCGGTCGGAAGGTACTTTATCTGGCTAGCTAAATGTAAGGCATGCGTTCAACATGACTCGAGGCCCAACAACGGTCGGTCCTTAATCGACACAGATGGAAAGCACTACAGTCCAAAACTCTGCAAATCTCCGTCCGGTCTCAACTTCATTTAACACTTAGTTATACCATGACTTCATAGTCATCCAAGCCGATCCAGGTAACCACCTATAGCTCACAGGTGACAGGAAATCACCCGACTTCTACCGGTCTAAGCCAGCTAAGCATTGACTCGACTACGGATACCAGGGTAATAAGGATATAGTATAACAAATGTAACCAAGGTATAATGCAGCAACGGTTGCAAACAACTCCTGAACGTAATGCATCAATTAAAGTAAAGCATTGAATTAATAATTTCAAACCGGGAGAAAATGCTCTGGGGCTTGCCTCTCTCGAAGGAGCTCGGGCGGTGATCGGGGCACTCCGGAAGTTCCTCAACGTCCTCCTCGTCGGCTTTGGGCACTTTCTGCGGCTGCACCTCAAGCTGCTCCTCAGGCTCCTCGGGTATGATGACTGGGTTCTCAGTTTGCGATCCTGTATGATGCAATGTGCGTAAGCGCGTATGCAAACGATGCATCGAATGAGATGAATACAATGGATATGTTTGAATGCAAGGTAGTCAACATCATCCAAGAACATATACTACAAGCACATGTCATCTACTGCATTCTCTGCTACTCCTAATATGCTAAATCAACACATCTTATTAATTGCTTCAAAGATACACCAAAGCTTTACTAATTTCTTAATCACACAAAAAGCAACACTTAATTAAACCCTAATTAATAATAGGTTTGAATAGTAACATCTATTTTTATTGCTTAGAAAAATCTTAGAAAATTACTACAGCATAGTACTACCCTAAGTAGTCTACTATCAAATTTTCATGGTATTTGAATGAGTGGATTAGTCTACACAAAAATAACAAGCTATGGCATGATTATGAACATAAAAATACTTTGTACTGTGAAAAGTGTCAAACAATAGAGTTAGTATTTTTCCTATGTTCTTTATAGCATACAATTACTGTACAAAAATTATCACATGCATGTTTTATACAAAGTTTGGTCTCTAGCTAAAATAACAAAAATCAGCCATTAAAGGTACTTGAACTACACCTCAAAATTTTTCTACAGTACATGCATGACACATATTTTTCCTAGGAAGTACATTACATAAGAAGATTAACAAACTTGAAATAATATTTTTTTGAAGCCCATAGATTTTTCTACACATTTTCAAGTTATCAGCAATATCCATGATTAAATAAAGTCCTACAGAAAAGTATCCCAAAAATGACATGCAATAATTTTTCCAAGTAGATCTGGTGATAAGGAACCTAGAAAATTTTATTTCAACAGATTTGAAGCAAATTTGAGTATCCAAACATTTTCAAAACTATTTCTATTTTCAAATAATAAAGAAAAAATTGAAAACAAATCCTCCTATTGCTACTGGGCCGGCCCGTGGGAATCAGTCGGCCTACGGCCACATTTGGCCTGCGCGGCCCGAGCGAAGGGAAGAGGGAGGCGGCCCGGCAGGGCGTCGGCCCATGGCCTGATTGGCCCAGCTTCAGCCGAGGCGAAGCCACGCCGGCGCTGTGACGCCGCGGCGGCGTGGCTCGGCCAACGAGACCAGCGGCCATTGCCGGCCATGACAGGGCGAGCTAGCGGGCGCATGCGGTTCGTGAGAAGCTGGCGAAGGCGGGAAGGTAGCTAGGCAGGGTGGAGAAGAGCAGGAAGGGTGCCTTCCACGGTGGCCGAGCACGGCGGCGCCATGGCCGACGGTGGCGAGGCGCGAGAAGGCACTACCTGAGCTCGACAGTCGGCGCAAGCATGAGAACCACGTGCTGGAGAGCGAGGCGGAGCTGCGGGCGCACGATTGCTGGCCGAGGTGGAGGAGAAGCGGTGAATTTGGCCGATGGGTACGGTGGCGCGGCGAGGGGGAGAGTGGGTGAGCTCGACGCTGGCGGAGAGGAGAGGCAGCGCGGGAGAGTGCAAGCGAGCGCAGTGGCTTTAGTAGAAGTAGGCGGGCGCATGGGCGCGGGCGCAGGCCGGCTACGACACGCGGCGGCGTCGACGGCACATGGCCGCCATGCGGTGGGCGTGCTCTGCCGCGGTCAGCGCGTGTGCGAGCGGCGAGCAGGGGAACGGCGCGGGGCTGGGCCGAGGCGAGACGCGCGCGGGGTGGCGTGGCACGTGGGCCGGCGCGCTGGGCTGGCGAGGCGCGCGGCAGGCGGGGACGTGGGCCAGGCCGGCTTTGGCCGTGGGCCAGGAAGCTGAGCGGCGGCCTGTTAAGCGAAATGAAATTCTTTTCTTTTTATTTCTCAAATAAACATAATTAAATTCCCATTTTTGATCCATTTAAAAATATTTTCACAAATTGGTGCAAAAATGAAATTTGTTCCATTTTTCAATATCTACAACTTTGATTTTATGACCAAAGCCAAATTCTTGATAGATTTTGAATGCTAAAATTAAAGTCAATTTTAACTCAAAACCTTAATTTTGGAGAATTATTTTTAAAGCAAAATTTTGAAATAATTTAAATACAACTTCGCTCCAAGAATTGAACTAAATAATCCTAGATGATTTACAAGCATAACCAAACAAGTTCTACTAACCTAGTAAGCAAAATCAGGGCAAAACAACTCTAACAAGTGTATGCAACATTCAGGTTTCACAACATGTTTCATATGTTTCGAAGCAGTGTTTCAGTTGTTCTTTACATGATTAGGCATGTATGATTAGGATGCTTGATGATGCATGATATGCATGATTTATAGTGCCTAAATGCTGGCATAACACCGGGGTGTTACAATCAATCACCCGAGACTAAAGGTGGGCTGCGTTTTTGTGACCCGCCAAAAAACAACTTTAGTCTCGAGCCATGGCTACACCCAGGACTAAAGGTCAGACATTTAGTCCTAGTTCTTACCATCACCTGGGACTAAAGGTCCTTTAGTCTTAGGCCGTCGCTTCACCTAGGACTAAAGGTCTCTGGCGGCTATCTCTATGCGCACGCGCGCCTCGTCCCAGCTGGCTCCACATGCACACGTGCTCGTGCTCGTCCTCACCGTCGTGCTTGTGCTCATGCTCGTCCTCACCGTTGTGCTTGTGCTCGCCGTGCTATATGTCAACAACAGTGTGTGTGTATGAGTGTGTGTGTGTGATGTGTGTGTGCATATTATTTTTTTGGCATAGAAAAATATAGAAAAATAGATAGATTTTATTTGTAGACAAAATAGGAAAAATGTAGTAGTTTACTTAAATATAATATATATATAAAATGTTGAGTGGTATGAATTGTAGGAAAAATGTAGTAGTGTACTACAATATATAGTTGTAGAAATATATTAGAATCTTTGTCACAATTGAAAAGATTGTTTTTATTAGTGCTATGATTTTTTTGTTATATATATATCAGAATTTTGATATATTGACATTAATGTTGATATATATCCTAATATCCTAAGCTCCGCTCCAAACCCTAACGAAGGCGTAAATAATAACCCTGAATTATATAGTTATATATATTTGATTCTTCATAATTAGTGTGACATGAATTTTGATATATTTATATACACTAATGTAGATCATGATATATATATCCTAATATCCTGAACTCGCTCCTAGCCCTAACCCGTCCGAGCTTCGCTCCAAACCCTTATATATATCCTGATCGAGTTCCGCGCATGCAAACCCTAACCAGAGCTCGACGTGAATAATAACCCTAAATTCTATAGTTATTTAAGTTTAAGCCCCTGGCTCTATCCATTAATTATTATATGCATGATCAGTGTATGGTTTTCATTTATATATAGTTATGGTAATTAAGATGGTCGAGCCACAAGACGACTATGACCAGAATGAGGCCATGATGAACATTATTAATGCTGACACTCAATATGGCCCCAACAACCAGGACGAGGCCGACCCGAAGTTCGATGACGGCTCTCAATACTTACTGAATTTTGAAGATGAGCAAGAACCTCTTGTGCAAGAAAATCCTGTGCAAGAAAATGCTGGAGAGGTATATTTGTTAATAATCTTGCATCTCTTATATATATGAAATTAAATATAATTCCATTAATTCATATATATATGTATTATTGAATCTTTGTGTTTCTTCGTACGTAGCCCTCTAGATCGACGACGTCGACGAAAAGTGTACGAGGCCCGACAAACCGTTGGAGGGCCACTCCATAATCATAGAAGTCGATCCTAATACCAGCGAACCGCTCCTGCCAAAAAACAATACAAAGAAGTTCATAAACCAATGTGGGGTTCTTGTTAGGGACAGGTTCCCGATCAGTGCCCATGAATGGGAAAAGAGGAAGGATGATCCTTTGATCAGTTTTGTCTCTGAGCAAGAAATGGACATTCTTTGGGATTTAGTCACTGCACATTTCACTCTACCAGCAAGTGTAGATTTAAGAAATCTAGTTAAAAGTTGGGCTCTCAAGAAGATGGCCACATAATTCCAGACATGGAAGAAGAAGTTGTACACTGAATTTGTCAAGAAGAATCTGATTCCAGATTTAAGTGAAAATAGCCCATACAAAAAGTTGAGGGACGACTGGCCTAAATTTGTGAGGTACAAGACCTCGGAAGAGGGTGAGGAACGGGTGAGAAGGAACCAACAGAATGCGTGACAGAAGCGGTACCATCACAGAATGGGATCAGGTGACTACAGGAGTGCCATTCCAAAGTGGCAAAAATGGAAGAAGACTTGCTTGCCAAAGGGATCAATCCATTTTCAATCGATTGGCCCGAACGCTCCAAGAATTGTTTTTTCGCGCATGGGGGATCACTGGACCCAAAGACCGGGGAGCCAGTTGTTGGTGGAACAATCGAAGAAGCAGCATGAAGACTTTTTGATATTATAGGTGCTTCTGCTAGTGGTGCCTTTGTGCGCAACCAAGAGAAGGATGAGCTCACGTACGCCCTCTAGACTCCTGAACACCCTAGGCGAACACGAGGCAAAGGGTTGATTTCATGGCGGCATGGCTTCCCTAAGGACGTCGCTACCTACAGAAGCTGCCAACAAAGGAAGGATGAGGAGGCAGAGCGTATCCACAGGTTAGAGGAGACGGTGCTTCAATCGCGGGAGTGAGAACTAAGCATGGAGGCGAGAATGCAAGAGGAAATCAAAGGACAAGTGGCACTACAGTTGAGTAGCCAAAGGCAGTCATCAACATCAGAGCATGTAGTCAACATTAGCCTCCCTCAGCTAAGAAGCAGTTGCGCTTCCACTGAGCTCCCAAATCAAGATAAAGCATTGCAGCACTTCCTCATGGATGACATCACCGTGCCTTTGATGCCATGTGAGCTACACATTCCCTTGGGGAATACTGGTGCGACAGTCTTGGTGGCACACGGTATTGTTTCTCCTGTGGTCCCCGACAAGACACCAACAATCCATGGGAATCCAATTCCACCTATCTATTATAGCGTCTCGGTGGATAGAGTTATCAAAGACTATAAGGAAGTGCCTCTTGACTTTCCTGTAGGTGATGAGGAGAAGACCCTAGGACAAGTAGAGCATTCATTCGCTTTATGGCGCAAGCGCTACATCATTATTCCTCGTGCGGCGGCTAGGGTACCATCGCCTCCTCCTCAACTTGCTCATGATGGGTGCGGATGAAAGTGAACAAAATAGTTTTTCAATAATTAATCATTCTCAATTATTAGCTTCTTGCGAAATAACCATTTACTCCTAATCACTTTTGTACTCATAGGTCTTCCAACCTGAGTCCACTTCCATCCTATGTTGATCATCAGAGTGCTCTAGATGATGATGATGCGTTCCATGGTATGGCTGCATCTCCATCTCCATCTCCTCCAAGGCGGTCTCCCCCTCCTCCGCCTCTCACGCCGCAGAGCCAGAAGAGCCCCCTACCCCTGGTGAAGTCCCTGGTGAAGAAGAAAGCCAACCATTGTAAAACAAAGCCCCTCGAAGAAGCTACCTTACGAGCAGTCTGAAGAGGAATCAAAAGCGGCGGCACAAAAAGATTTGGTTAACTGGAAGCAAGGTTTAGCAGAATCAAGTGCAAGGAGGTTGGAACTTGAGAAAATTCCACCAAAGCCGCACTACATAGCTCAACGAGAACGAAGGAAAAAATCAATGAGCGCAAGAAAAAGCAGCGTGAGGCACATAAGCCCTCGCCATTATCGGACTATGAACGCTCTCTGGACAAGTCATATAAGGCATCGCTGAAAGCAA
Source organism: Miscanthus floridulus (assembly GCF_019320115.1). Classification (NCBI taxonomy): domain Eukaryota; kingdom Viridiplantae; phylum Streptophyta; class Magnoliopsida; order Poales; family Poaceae; genus Miscanthus; species Miscanthus floridulus. Next base: position 12,075,364 of record NC_089593.1, on the reverse strand, counting down.
AGAGAGCAGGGAAAGATGTTGCATAGCTCGGGCATCAATCTAAGCTATCTATCGACCCGCTAGTTGTTGATGGTGATTTCACAAATGCACCGTGTGGTCCAATAGATAAGGAGGCATTGCAAGACTTCATGCCACCACAGGTCTCACAATTGAACAACTCATGGGGGAGCATCGATACCAACAGGCGACTATGATATTTACCGGACCTATGTGTATGGCCAGAGTCTTGTCAACCCTAAGTACTACTCATCACTGGGTACGCAGATGTTCTTGTTGAACAAGTGGTACTTAAAAGTGACCGAGAATGACGAAGCAGCATGGCTTGTTGCCAGAGTGAGACCAGAGCATTACTTGGGCTATGACGTTGTACATATTGAGTCCAATGAATTACACCAACTATTACACCAGGACGCTCTCAACAAATCTCTCATCGGCTATTGGTGTCTGTAAGTGATTCTTTCTACAATTGAATTGAAGTAACTTGCATGTTAGTTCGTTGTTGATATATAGTTATCCTCACACTATATATATGCAGATATGAGATGCTGAAACTAATGGAAAAAACGATGGCTAAGGTTGGTTTTATTGATCCAAATCGCATATTCAAGGACAGGGTTACTCCATATGATAAATGACGACCGCAAGTGGAGAAGCTTCTGTTCAGGTTCTTAGATAAGAATGCTAACAAGACACTGATACTCTTCCCATATGGCTTCACGTGAGTGTGAATGTCTTGTGCCCATTTTATTTTGCTTACTCCATGTTGACTTTAGTTAATGAGTCATGCCTGTGTATAAACATGTAGCTTTCACTGGATATTGCTAGTCATCGATATGACCAGGAGTCGTGTAAAAATCTTTGACTCAGCGACAAAACCCCGATTAGATTACCAACAAATCCTCGATATACTCCGGTGGTAATTTCGGTCTCGCACACACTGTATACTCTCATATGCCATTTTAATGATATAACTCCATTTATTTATTTTGTTGAGCAGTGCTTGGAAAATGTTTGCCGAGAAACACCATTATGGTAATTGGGAAGTGCCTCTGCATATAGTCCAATATCTAGGAAGTACTATCTAGGTCACTGCATCTTTATTTAGTTTAATTTATTATTACCATACTTCATTGGTTGATAATGAATCTTTTTCTTGTAAAGTGGTGTCTGCAGCAGGGGTCGGGGAGCAACTTATGTGGATACTATGTCTGTGAGTTCCTCATGGAGTACTCAAGGAGAACAAGTGAAGAGATCCTCGAAGTACGTAAAAATACACACAATTTTTTATTACCTATAATCATATATATATATATATATATATATATATATATATATATATATATATATATATATATATATATATATTCATACTTTTGCTTTCATTCGAATCAAAGATTGGATGGAGGAAGCGAAAGGTCCTGTGATGTGACCAGATCAAAGCAATTTAAGAGGCATTGTCAGGATTTCTTTTGGAGTAGGTCATAGATCCCAAGGGCATGTACTACTGTGACCCTAAAGAATTCATACCTAGTAGCCAAACGACAGAGGAAGATTAGGGTTGAAACAAATCCCAAGGACATGAGTATATTTGTGACTATATTATATATGTACATATTTCATGCATGCATATTTGTGTGTGTGTATATATATATATAGTTTCATACATTTTAGTGTCTTATTTATGTATAATGCTCGAACGAAACCTTATACGTATGTATATATGGATGTATATTAGCAGTGTAGAATTCGTATACGAAAAGCTAATCGACACCAAAAAGATTTGATTTGAAAAGAAAAAAATCAAATGAAAAGGAATAAAATGGAAAAAATAAAGAAACCTTTAGTAGCAGTTGAAAACTCCAACCGGAACTAAACGTGCCAACCCCAATGCAATGTCTAGAGGTCATTTAGTCCCGGTTGGTAATAGCCACCAGGACTAAAGGTACACTTTCAATCCCGGTTCTCAGAACCAGGACTAAAGGGCGGTCTTTAGTCCCGGATTCGCAATCCCGGTTAGGCGACCTCGACTAAAGGGGGTTTCCCAACTGAGATTGCAACCCAGTCCTGCTCAAGCAACCGTGGCATATGCATTTATCTGAATTAAGGATTATATTAGTAAGTAATTATAATAGTAAGATTAGTTTTGATAAGTACTAATATGTTAATTAGTGTATGTTTTGTCTCCGTAGCAGTAGTGTTAATTAGTGTATGTTTTGTTACCATCTACTAACCAAACAAAAAAGGGATTGTCCCATCCATCTAAACCAGCAGGCAGCTCGGATCATCCTTTCCCGAAATCATATCGCATCCAACTTTGCCTTCAAACAAAAAACACACCTCTAACGTCGCTCCACGTGTAGAAGAAACCATGCATGGCAAGAAAGAATGAATGAACCAGCGATATGAACCAACGATAAAGGCAGTGCTCTTGATCTATCACCACTTGATCCAATGCTTCATCCGTAATCTTTTTTCTTGGCTAGAATAGAACTAGAATAATTAGGGCGCGTTTGGAAGAGCTCCTGCTCCAGTTAATACAGCTTCCACTCTAACTTTTTCGATGAAACAACTTGTTTACACCAAAATTTAGAAGAAGGGTCACAAGGGACTCGAAAGCTCCCAAGATCATGTCAGCAGGGAATCAATTGCGTGTAGATCAGAATCAGCTGATTCGAATGCAGCACTGGAATCGGCTTTCTTCAGGCAGCGCCAGCAGATAATGACAAAGGCTAAGATCGGCGCCGGGACAAGACATGATGGACTCTACAAAAAGGGAAATATTAGAGTCCAAGTTATTTTAAATTAGGAATGTTTTCTCTTAGGGCCAAAGATTGTGATAGGTCGTGCTTAGATAGGAGTCATGCGTAGGTCCCGGGTATAAATATCAAACCCCGGATATTGTAAAAGACACAATCAATCAAATACCAGTTATTTACTTTTTTCGGCTCCGACCACCCCTTAGGAGTAGGAGTAGAGTATATCTCGGCGAGTTCTTCAGCAAGTATGGCCGCATCGATCCGGTTGACCTCCACTGCTTGTCTGTAAGTACCGTCATGGCTTATACCTCTGGTCGTACGGCTGCATCGATCCGGTCGACCTCCACTGCGACTCTGGTATGAGTTAGTTAGCGACTCTTGTCTAGTTTAAGTACGGCTGCATCGATTCGGTCAACCTCCACTGCTCGAACTAGATTAAGGTCATCGGCTCTATCTAAGGGTGGCGTTCCTTCGGATAGATTCATTAAGTTACAGATATTACTTATTGCTTCCATTATTTATTTAATTACAGCAATATCACTTAGCCCGATTAGAATTGATCTAGATCGGCCTTATATCATTTTTAACCCATCGTTTGTTAATCTAAACTGATCTAATCTGCACTTTAAACGATGAGTTATGTTTTATCGACTATTTTATATCAATCTTAATCGTGCATAGCTTGCGGTTAAGACGTGTTTGATCTTAAGTAGATCTGTTGGCTAGCAAAAACCGTTCCATGGCCCGTTATTACGGCCTGTGTGATTCTGCCTCACACCCCACTATTAGCACCGTGGAGTGGGGATCGTTATTTGGTAGATCTATTTCTGAGAGGGCATAATCTTAACTGTGCGCTATGCCTGAATCGGCTGTTTTAGCCGATATCGAGTGCTTTCATGAGCAGTTCATATTACGAGATCGTTGAAGTAAAGATAGGTTGAAAGATGTGTTAGCCCCATGATCTTATTATTGTATTACGGCCTGTATGATTCTGCCTTATGCCCCACTGATATTGGTAATAAGTTAGGGTCGTCGAGTCTATTGTTGTTTCTACGACCTGCATGATTCTGCCTCATACCCCACTGGTCATAGCGATAGATGAGATCTAATATGTTCATTAGATTTATCTTTATTAAATGACTGAATGATGATGAGCTGTTTCTTTTACATAAAAGGGGTTTTGTTACTTGTAGTCATTGGCTTAGCATGAACTAATTATTGTTGATATCCTTTTGCCGGTGACCAATATTTGTCTAAATAATGATATTTATTCTGATCGATAACCGATTCTTCTCACACAATCCCATGAGCTTTAACTGATTTATTCTTATGAATATGCTGGAATCGACTATTTAGTCGATCTCCTTTCATATCAGCTCTCAGAGCCGCACATTCGGGACTGTCTGGCAACACTGGCACGTTCCGCCCTAAATTATTGATAAACTTTCTCTCCTTGTCAATTGCAGGGTCAAATTGACTGGCACGTCTCGGGAGTAGTGCGCAGGATCGATCACCCCTGCGCTGAAGCTAGACAGATCTCCAGCTCCATCGAGCGGACCCTTCCGGCTTGCTCGTGTGTCCTCGGCACGGGACAAAAATTCCGTGTCGACACAACTCTTTCTGGCTCTAGCTTTACTAGTTAGAAAAACATCTGGTAAAACATCTTTCTCCTAGTTGTTGATAAGGGTGAAATGTCTATAATGCCTTTTTTTCTCTCTTTTTCTCTTTTTTTTCTCTCTTTCCTTTTTCTATCTCCACCTTATCTCTCTCACGCCGTCACCCCCATGGCCCCACCGACCACCCGCACGCCACCTCTTCTCTTCCTTCTTCCCCCTTCCTCGCCTCATTCTTCCTCCTCCGACGCCTCTAGCTCTGGCCCACGCTGGCATCGCCCTCTGCGGCGTCATTGTCGGCCTTCCCCTCCTGGCCCATCCTCACGTCGTGCCGCCGTCGACCCTCCTAGGCTTGCCCTGTGCCGCCATCGGACGTTCGCTCCCCAGACCTCCCTAGCCCGCATTGTTGGCCGCCTACCGAGGCAAATTGGACTTGTTCACGCACCGAGCCCATGGGATCGACGAGGAACCATGTGAAGCAAATATTTTCAGCTCCTCTTCTCTCTCCTCGTTTCTCTCGGCGTGAGCAAGGGGCTTCTTTGTCAGAGTGGAGCGTGGTGCAGGGGCGTTTGGTTGCCGCCCGCGTGAAGAGCTACCAAGGGCACGTTTGGTTTGCTTCCCAATAGAGCCTGGCCTGTCTCAACCATGCAGGCCCACCGTGCCCAGGCTCATCAGGTGCGAGAGCCTCTTGTTTGGTTGCCGTGCTCGTCCAGCCTGGTCTCCGAGAGAAGCTGTTTGGTTGGCTTGATGGAGCTTCTTGCACCACACGCTCCCCTCTTGTCTGATGCAGGTTGTCTGCCCTCCCCTCATGCAGCCGGCCTGGCTCTCCAGGAACGAAGAATTTTTGCGCATGGGGAGAGCCTGGCCCGACGGGAGCTTTTGCATGGAGGCATCCTGTCTGACACCCTCGGCCAGCCAACCAATCAGTCGGAGCTCGCACCAGCCGAGCCTGGATGCAGCCGATGCAGGCGACCAAATGCGCCCTTAGGTACACTGGCCGCTGGTGTTTAAAATGAAAGAATCCATCATGCTTACGGGGTATGTTTGGTTTGAAATTGAACATTTGGATTCATGTCTGGCTCTCCAGGAAGCTTGCCCCTGTTCAAACTTCAAACCAAACAGTCCGTAGCCTCCCATAGTACCATCCCATAGCAAAGTGGTGCCGCTGTATGGCTGCACGATGGAAATGGAAAATGGAAGAAGAGGGGTCGGATCGGAGCGGTGGACCACGGACAGGCGCACAGTGGAGGGAGAGGAGGAGAGGATGGGCAAGCGCTAGCTGCCGCGCTGGCGATATGGCCATGCATGCACGCATGTGCAAGTGCAATTGTGCACGGGCGCCTCCGGTCGGTCCGGTCTCCGGCGTGGTCGCTGCCTCGTCAGCCTGCTTTGTGCCTGCCGCTGGCAACAACAGGAGCAGGAGGAGCAGCAGCTGCAGTCTGTAGCTGGGGACTGATCTGACGAGCAGAGCAGCAGCAGCGCGCGGAGAAGTGAGCCGGCCGGCCTGTGAGGGCGGAGCGGAGCTGCCAGGCCAAGTGGCAAAGCATGCGAGCGAAGTGGGACTTGTGGTGTGGGCGTGTGGCCATGATCATGATGGTAGTGGGAGCAACAGCAGCAGCCATGGGTCCAGTCTAGTCCAGTGCACCCTGTTCGTGCATGTGATGCTCCGTGACTGTGTGCCTCTCCTTTGGCCACCCATGGGACTCCAAAACAGAGAAAAAGTACTAGAGTAGAGTCAGGTAGCCGAGATACGATTCCTATGCTAGCAGCAGACGAAGAAGATCTTGTACCTTTGATTCCTATGCTAGCAGCAGACGAATAGGATCATGTACCTTGGAATTCGTGAAAGCCACGCACCATCCGCGTCGATCAAAGCTGCCACATCCTGCATGCCTTGCAGCTGTAGCTGCATGCAGAGCCACAATACAGTTGGTGGTGTTTGGTTGTACCTCCTAAATTTTAATCGTTGTCCCATTGAATATTTGATACATGTATGTAGTATTAAATATAGACTAATTACGAAACTAGTTGCATAGTTTGCGACTAATTTGCAAGACGAATCTTTTAAGCCTAATTAGTCCATGATTTGACAACGTGGTGCTACAGTAAACATGTGCTAGTGACGGGTTAGTTAGGCTTAAAAAATTCGTCTCATGGAGTACTGACGGATTATGTAATTTGTTTTTTTATTAGTATCCGGACACCCCATGCAACATTCTTCCGACACACCTCCTAAATTTTAATCGCCGGATCCAAACACCACCTTACCAGTAGCATCTGTCTGTCACCTGCGTGCTTCCTTTTTTTTTCCAACGCAACTCAAAGCATAATGCGCAAGATCACTTTTTTTTAGTACTAGGTGTTTGTTAATCCACGTTCCTTAGTGCCGCTTATAACTGCCACCTGCTTAGTTAGTATACATTATTAACACACAGCACAGCAGTTTGCAGTTAGCATACTTACTGTCAGCCTGTTCGCTTGCTCGTAAACAATCGTAAATTTCCAGTCGGGAACAGTGTTTTTCTCTCACACCAAATCAACCAGCAGTAAATAATCCACGATACGATACGGCCTCCCGAACAGGCTGATACTGCCACACTAGTAGCAGTACTAGGTCAGTGCTCTGAAAAGGAGGCGGCGAAATGGGCAAGGGCAGGCAGCTGGTAAGGTAAACAAACAAATGCCTGCACCCCAGTGACACATGGGGAGAGCGTGCAGGTGCAGCGCTTTGCTTGCAGGGAGGGTTCTCTTTTCATTTCTTGCAGAGGGAGACGGCTCATTAGTCATTAATTAGGTCACGCACGCATATCACACCTTCCTGCTAATGATCGAATGACATATCTTTTTAATCCCTAGTATTAGACTAAGACATAGATCTCGTCATAGATGTTACATGCATTCAGGGGCGAAGCTAGAGCATCAAGGACCCGAGTGCACACTTCATAAGCTTAATGATTATCTCACTACATAGAATTGCAGAAATTTTTACCAAAATGCTGGATCCGAGATATTAATAGTTAATTCAGATAAACACCCAAAATTTACATGGTCTGCATGACAAAATACATATTAAGCCGAAGTCCTCGATGAGTCAATTACCTATGACAGAAGTACTAGTTAGATGACTAAATATGTCGAGAAAAGAATGATTCAGAACTAAAAAACGATAAAATATGAAAGTAATGCATCACCTCTGATACTTGTGATCTCTCATTTTCTTGCCACTACAGTAGCATTGGTAACTTTCAACATTTTCACTTTCTTCACATAACAAATGAGACTATTACTCATGTACTGATCACCCATACGGTTGCACAAAGATGTTTTCACTATCTTCATGCCTGAAAAGACCCTCTCTTACTGTAGCTGTGGCGACGGGCAATACAAGTACTAGCTTCAATAGCCGATAAACCAAAGGATAGGTAAGATGTTTCTTTGTGTCCACTATTTTTTTGGAAAGCTCAGCAATGGTTTTTATGCTAAGAAATCTATCATCCTGTCGTATATCACCAATATAAAGGAAAAGTTCAGAATTCAGATCTCTCAATTGCACGGAATCAAAGTCACTTGGTATAGCTTAGCTAGGCTTATCAAACTATCCACGTTGAAATCATGAAATGAATCTCTTGGGTTGAATGCAGCTGAACATACTAGCAATTGAGAGGTAGTCTCATTGAAGCGACTATCAAGCTCTTGTAGCAACCAATCAAAGACTTCATTAAAACAATCAACTTGAAAATTATGCTTGTTGGTAATTCCAGATTTTTTTTCTTGGCCTAGTTGGATCAATGCAAGGCTCATCCATTTCTAGCTTGGAAATATCATGTTCATCACAAAATGCATACACTTCTCCAAGTGTTTGCTCCCATCCATCTCTTCTAACCTTATCCAAATGGCTTCTAGTAGACCCCACACAATTAACAGCATTCACAATACCTTGATCTTTCCGTTGCAATGCATTTGACAAGACATTTGTGATAGTCAAAATGCTCAACATGAGATGCAAATAAAAGACAAATTCAAAAAACTGGAAGTACACAAGAACGCCCCTTGCCTTTCCATCCTTGTCCTCATTTTCCACAAATTCCAACACTTTGATAATTGTTTGGAACAAGTTAACTAGACTTCTAAGAGATTTATAGTGAGAACTCCAACAAGTATCTCCAGGTCTTTGAAGACATTGTTCTTGATTCAATCATGTCCCAGTTTCAAGTAACCCATAACCTAAGGCCTTACTAACTTCTTTGAGATTGATGTCTCTAATCATGTCCCTTCTCTTTGAAGATCCACCCACCACATTCAACAAGGTAGAAATCTTGCTAAAAAATTCTGCAATGCCTGCATGCTTTCTAGCAACAGCTACACCCACTAGTTGAAGTTGATGAACAAAGCAATGGACATAATATGCACTACTATTTTCTCTCATGATCAATGATTTTGAGCCATTGAACTCACCTCGCATATTGCTAGCACCATCATATCCTTGGTTCTCACTTGCTTTATGCTCAACTTGAACCTAGCAAATAGAGAATCAATAGATGACTTGAGGTTTGCAGAAGTTGTATCCTTCACATGAACAAGCCCAACAAAGCTCTCCTTCACAACTCCACACCTATCAACATATCTCAGCACCACAGCCATTTGCTCCTTGCAAGAGACATCTCTAGACTCATCAACTAGCAAGCAGAATACATCTTGCCCTATGTCTTCAAAGATGGAATGCAAAATCTCATCTGCAAAACATTTAATGATGTCTTTTTGTATGTCGGAAGACCCTAAAAGACTATTGTCTGCAGCATCAACTTGTAACCAGCTCTCTTTTTAGTAGGGTCTCTAAACAAGAAACAAGTAAAGCAATATGCTTTATCAGTGGACTCGTTGTACTCAAGCCAATTTCCAAATTCATCAAACCATTCTGGATTAAACCTTCTACATTTTGGTCCAATCCAAGTCCCTGGAAAATCAAGAGTGCGAGGTTGACAAGGCCCATTTAGCAGATACTTTCTTCTTACTGAATCTCAAAGATTAGGATGATAAGCACGTATATCTTTCCTTTTGCGTGGATCAAATTGGATCTCCTCCCCCCAATTGATTTTCTCTGGAGCTGAAACACGAACATTGGTTTCTTGTTGATGAGATTCATGAGAAGTATTAGCATTGCTAACAGGCCCCTGATTGCTAACATCATATGGTGCTTTCCTTTTCAACCATATGTCCATAAGCTTACCTGCCATTGCACGTTATTCCAAAGAATTAAGTGAGAAAAAAAACAAATATTTCATTTGATCACAGATTCAAAGATACAGAAGCTTACTCAACATGAGCTCCGACGACTTGGCGATGAGCAGAGCGACTTGGCGATGAGCTCCAGCAGTCCTGCCAGCGCGGCAATCCGGTGGCCCTGATCCGTGAGGCGTGAGCCGTGAGCGACGTTTTTTCCCCTCACGATGGTCGCAATTTTGGGTAGGCGAAGCGACAGCCTCGCCCACTCCGGCTCTCCGCTTCATAGTCGTCGTAGAGTTACAGTCGCTGTCAAAGTTTCTACGCGAAGGAAACGATGGGTCATGCGTTCAGTACTTCAGTATTTAGTCTATTTCCTAGACATCCTAGCTGGGCCGACCGCAAGGCAAGATTGGCCTGCTTGTGTCCTGTGAACGCAAAGTATGGACTCACGGTGGTGCACATGTTTGGCCCAGGGTGGTGCACAAGAGGTAAAATTTACTTCCTGTTAACTTGTATTTTGATTTTACCCTGGTGCCGGTGCACTCGGGTCAGCCGACGTAGCTTCGCCCCTGCATGCATTGCACATTGCATGCTTGCCTAGTGGCCTATATACGTACGTGTCAACGTACTCCAACTTGTACTGACGATCGAGAGTATGAGACGGGAGGAGACACTCCTACGTGCAAAGCGTACTGCGCTGTACGTGCGTGCGTGCGTGCACATGGTTACAAGTTTTAAGATACCTCGGGATACGTTAGATTAATACTACTATAAGCAGCAGGCTGATGATATCATTGCTATGCGCGTGTTCAGTTCCACCCTAAAATCCCAAAATGTGCTATAGTATCTGTCACATCGAATGTTTGCGGGTCATGCATGAAGCATTAAATATAGACGAAAAAAAACTAATTGCACAGTTTGGTAGGAAATTGCGAGACGAACGTTTTGAGCCTAATTAGTCCATATTTAAATAATAATTACCAAATAAAAACGAAAGTGCTTCGGTAGCCCTAAATTCTAACTTCCTTAATTCCCTTCACTGGAGACTTTAATATTAGATGAGATTGGGTGTTATCTCCTGGTTATTTTAGGTGTATTTTTTATATAAAAAAAGGTGCATGCACGCTGGATCAGTCGATCGGCTGCAGGACAAAACCGCTGGCCTGCTCTTCTTTTCTCTTCATCAACTTCGTCAGTCCTGACTCCTGAGCTAGTAGTACTCTCTACTAATGTGTTTTCTGACACATCAGAACGAAGCAAGGTTAATAATATAACCGGCTACTGACCGTATGAATTCTTACAGCATACTTCTTAACCCACTCATACAGTGGTTACATCTTTATAATTAATACATAGCCCACTTATTTTTTTCATAGAGTTTCTTAGTTTCTGTGTACAAGCTGACTATAAGCTTACAGCCTGCTTCCCCTCTCTCTCCTTTCTTCTCTCCTCCACCTCAACATTCAGGTTGATTAGAGCCCTTTATTATACTTGCTCTCAGCACGCACATGCCAGGATCGATGATGGAGATCGACTTGGGGATGGAGCCTTGGATTGAGCTGTGGAGCGACTCATTAATTTATCCAACCAATTAATCACTGGTAGTTAAAATGGCACCCGTACGTATCCATCTCCAGCATAAGGTCGGAGTATGAAGTATACTCCTTTATCAGCAAGTCACTACTGGAGACGGCCTCTTTGCCGAGGGCCTGAGGCCCTCGACAAAGGCCCATTAATCTTCGGTAAAGGCTTTATCGAGGACGGCCCTCGGCAAAGAGCTCTCGGGAAATTTTGAGTCGGCGAAGAGGGTCTTTGTCGAGGGCTGGACCGGCACTCGGCAAAGAAAAGCAGTCGTCACGGCGCTGGCGCCTGGGACGGAGTCTTTGCCGAGGGCCGTCTCCGGGGGCCCTCGGCAAAGAATTATTCTTTTTTTTTTTGAAAAATCTTTGCCGAGGGCCTCCAACCATGGCCCTCGGTAAAGAAATGTTACAGAATTTTTCCAAAAAATCTTTGCCGAGGGCAATGGGACGGCCCTCGGCAAAGAATTATTCTTTTTTTAAAAAAAATCTTTGCCGAGGGCTTCCCCGCAGGCCCTCGGCAAAGAAATTTTAATTTTTTAAAAAAAGTCTTTGCCGAGGGCCTCCAACCATGGCCCTGGGCAAAGAAATGTTCTAGAATTTTTCCAATGAATCTTTGCCGAGGGCAATGGGACGGTCCTCGGCAAAGGACCCTTCTTTGCCGAGGGCCTTGGTCATTGCCCTCAGCAAAGAGGCAGAAATTTAATTTTTGTTTTTTGTTTTTTGCATTCCATCGACACAAGCATTTCATATATATATATATATATATATATATATATATATATATATATATATATATATATATATATATATATATATATATATATATATATCAACCATCACATATATATATATCACACAGAACCTATTTTCTCACAATATATCACAACCATAATTGTGAACCACAAATCACAATATATTACAACGACAAGTCACATGTTCATCATCATTCACATGTTTATTACGATAAATTCATGAAATCCAAGCACAAGTCAGAACCATAAACCATAAATATTACAATAAAGTCCAACCACATCACCTAGCACTAGTGCTCATCAAGGTAGCCTATGAGACGGTGGTGAAGAAAAGGCGGGATCACCCGGTGACGCACTACTGGGATGATTGGAACCCACGGACGGAGGCTGCACAAAGGAGCAGAGATTGCATGTGTGAGTAATCCGGGAAAACAGTTTTGGAACTTAGAGATTACATCTAGTAATCTAGGAATACAAAAAGATTAGACTCAATTGAAAATTTCGGCAGCACCTCCCCTGCACGGGGAGGTTTCCAAAACCTGCAAGAAACAACGGCATGAACGTCGACATCCACAACGGCACGAACACCGACATCCACAACGGCACGAAGGCTGACATACATGCAAAGCACAAGCAAAAAGTGAACTTTCATACTTACAGAAGTAGCTGCAGGAGTAGGAGGTGGAGGAGTTGAAAACTGCACAGGTACACCCGATGCTTGCCCAAGACTTTGCATGATCACCATCATCTCCGCTATCTACTTTCGCGCGGCCTCGAACGCGACCTGCTGGGCCTGTAGCTGTGCGGTCAGTTCCGCGTTCTGCTCTTGACTTTGCCTTTTTGTTTCTTGCAGCTCGGCCTGTAATATTTCACTCCAATGTATCAGTAATGCAAATCTAATTTAGGTGTGTAAATATCAACGTACGACGAGTAAAACAGGAATTACCTGGAGTGCATGGACCTGCTGTAGTGCTGGAGAAGGCCGTGTGTGTATGGGCTGGCTGGAGCTCGTGCTCTGTGCTTGGATAGCGTCGAGGGAGGGAACAGTGGTGGAGTCGATGGCGCCGTCTGCAATCCACAGCCGCCCATGCTTCTTGCCTCCTCCGAGCCTCATGATCGTCTCTGCATCAATGGGCTTAGTGCGCACATTGTAATCTTCCCCATAGATCTCCCTTACCGAGGACGTGTACTCTTGGACTTTAGTGTACACGTTCGGGTCGGAGTACACCTGGGGTGAGGCAGTCGGGTCGAAGGAGACAGAGGACGATGCCCTGCCCATGTGGGACATAGCCCACGCAGAGAACTCCGAGACCTCCTCGCCCGGGTGCGCAGCCTCCTGCGAGAAAGACGGGAAGATGGTGAGAAATCAAGCAGAATTGAACATCAAAATAAATAAAAGAAATCACTTACGTATGCTTGTTTGTATCCGGGGAGGCTGCGGCTGCCTTGATGGTGAGTTGTACCTTGCCTCATCAGACGCTGTTCCCGCTGCCTCTCGTGCGTGTCAACAAAGTCCTGTGATAACCACTTGTCCACGATCATGGCCCAGCACTCGGGATATGATCGGCATCACCAGGGAATCACCTACAAGTCATCGAGTATTTGACATATAAGAAGATGAAATTGAACCTACTTAATATCAAAATGAATCATTATGAATGTTATTTGCCTACTTCAAGGTACTGGTCCCGGGTCAGCGTAATCAGTCTTGCTTGAGGCTTGGGGAGGGACTGCTTAAGTACCGACCTGTAGTAGTCTATGTGGGCTTGGATGCGCCCATGGTGGTGCATCTCGGTGACGTACTTCCTACAAGCTGCGGCAGCCGCCCGATCCGCCTAGGCCTCAAGTCCTTCTTCGGCCTTGAAAAATTTCTACATACAAAACCGATGTATCCATTCATTATTTCAATAAAACATTTAACCAATGAATGAGATGTATTAAGCAATGTTGTGCGAGAGAAACTTACCCAAAACTCCACCAATACCCACTCCTGCCAATACGGTCGCAAATATGCAAAGATTCGCATACCTACGACCGTATCTCTTTCGGACGGGAGACACCTAACTGGGTTACACGCGGGCTACGATAGACATGCGGAAAAAGAGGTTATTTATACCTAGGGTGTCGGTGAAGTCAGGCTAGCAGGGCAGTGGCGAGTCGACGCAGTGGCGAGGCGACGCAGTGCAGGCAGAAACGCGACGCCGACGAAGACGATCGGGGTCCTCTGGGTCCCCTCCGACATGCTCTTCTCCTGCATAAAAAGGCAATAGGTTATTGTTTGTTCAAAATTTCGACAGCACCTCCCCTGCACGGGGAGGTTTCCAAAACCTACAAAAACGACAGGATGACCGACATTCACAACGGCATGAAGGCCGACAACCACAATGGCACGAAGGCCCTCATATCAATTTACGGCGCGAAGGCCCACACAACCACATACGGCACGAAGGAAGACAACGAGAGTTTTACCTAGGGTTGCGGTGGAGTCGGGCGTCGCGGTGCAGGGGTTACTTTCTTCTCTGGCAAGGTCGAGCGGCGTCGGAGTACTCCTCTCCCCCTCTTTCCTTCTCTCTTCTCCGCTTCTCCTCTTCCCTTCTTCTCTTTCTCCTCCTCCTCCTCTCCTTCTTCCCCTTCTTCTCCTTCTTCTCTCCTTTTCCTCTTCTTCTCCTTCTCTTCCCCTTCCTCCTTCTCCTCTTCTTCTCCTTCTCTTCCCCTTCCTCCTTCTCCTCTTCTCCTTCTCTTCTTCCTCCTACTTCACTCTCTGCCTCCTCCCCTCCAACAACAGCCGGCGACGGGGGCGGCCTAGGGGCTGGTGTCGGGGCGGGGAGGCCGGTGCGGGGGAGTGGGAAGGCCGGCGCGGGGGGCCGCCGGAGGGCCGGCCGGGGCGGCGGGAAGGCCGGTGCGGGGGGCGGGAAGTCCAGCGCGGGGGGCCGCCGGAGGGCCAGCCGGGGCGACCGAGCTCCCCTTGCTCGACCGAGACGGGGAGGGAAGGCAGGGCGCGTCCCCAGGGCGGCTCTGGGGCGGTGGGGAGGCGTCGGCGGGGCGGCGCTGGGGCGGCGCTGGAGCGGCGTGGAGGTCGAGCAGCGTGGTGGTGGGGCGGCGGGGCGCGGGGCGAGCAGCGGCGGCGGCGCGTAGCAGCGGCGTATGAAATGTGGGCGGGGATTTTGGGCTAGGCCGCTGGCCGATTTAGGGTTGGGTCCTTTGCCGAGGGCCCAGATCCAGGGCCCTCGGCAAATATTTTTTATTTTTTTTAAAAATTTTCTTTGCCGAGGGCCATTGGCCAGGCCCTCGGCAAAGATCCCCTTTACCGAGGGCCAGGCTAGGCCCTCGGCAAAGATTTTTTTTGATTTTTTGAACCCAGTTTTTTTGTGGTGCTATAATACATTATTGAAAACTCAATTTTAAAATTTAAGCCAATTTTGACTTTTTTTATATATTTCCCTAATTTATTTCTTTTCGTTGATTTTTTTTCGAATATTTCATATTTGAACTGTAGGTGGATGGAATAATGCAATTTAGTGATTCAAAAAATGTTATTCATGGTATTTGGTGTATGTTGAGTCCCTATCCACGAGCTCGCATCAAATTTCGGGCATCTTCTTCACGTAACATGACGAGGAACTTGTCGGAAAAGTGTTTTTAAATTATATAAAATCCATACGAAGTCCGAAAATCACGAAACTTGTCGAGGTGTCATGTTATCGCATGTATAGGCTGTGGTAAAAAATTGAGAAGGTTTCGAGCAAGTTATGATGTCGGATGCCTAAAACCCAGACCACCAGATGTGAGTAGCAGACACATAAAAAAAAACTCGATCCGCGGATCTCTCCCCCTCTTCTACTCTTTCCAGTGGTACCATTATTAATAGGCTTTTGTAGCTTCTTTTACTATGGAGCACTGAGAAGGTGCCTGATTAACAAGCTTGTAGCTTCTTCTACCCTGGAGTATTAGCGTGCTATGCTCAGAAAACCATACAGTACCGTATGTACCAACATAAGTTTTGTTCTAAAAAAAATACTACCATACAGCCGCTGCAGTCCCTATGCATGCATGCATGGAGTCAGATGAAGAGCAACGGTCGGAGACCAGGAGACAAGTGTCCTGACCAGAAATCAATGCAAAACGAAACTTTTGTGTGTTGGATTGTTGGCAAGGCAGTAGAAGCTGCTCGCAAGAGACCAGGCCCAGCACCAGATGTGTGCCTCCCCTGGGCCCTGGGCTGCTCAATGAGGCAGGTCGCATCACAGGTACCACGTCTCTTTCCATCGGCGAGCGACAACGTGTATCACCAAGCAGTCAGTCAGGCAGAGCTAGCCCAGGGCCGGCCCAGGCCCAGCAGATTGGCAGAAACCTTTTGTCAACAAAACTCAGGAAATTTTTTTAGATAATATTTTTTTAATGATTAATTGCAAATCTAGCATTTACATTGTAAGAATTGTAAATATAGTGTATTGTCGGTTTCTGGCTAGCCGATAGGGGCCTATAGGCAACTGGTGGGCCGACAGGACCCTGTCGGTCACCCAGAAGCCGACTAGGTACCTAACCAAGCCAGATAGGACAGCCCAGTGGACCTATATCGGCCCGACAGGCATGTTGGCACCTGGTTAACCGATAGGACCCTGTCAGCCTTCGGATAGCCGACAGGCCCTAAAATACCTAACCAGTCATCTTCTCCCTCGCTCTCTCTCTCTCTCTCGCTCTTTCTCTCTCGCTCCGCACCGGCGCGCCATCGGCCACCGCTTCTCCTCCGGCGCGCGGGTGGCTTTGGCTCGCCGCTGGCCCCCTGGCCCGCACGGGCCGCCGCCCCCCACAGCGCCGCCGCCGGCCCAGGGTTTTCTTTTTTAGTCAGTTTAGTTAGATTTTGGTAGTTTAGTTTTTTTAGTTTAGTTAGATTTTGTTAGTTTAGTTTATTAGCTAGATTTAGTTTTAGGAGTACTTTTAGTTTTAGGGTTAGGTTAACTTTTAGGGTTAGTTATTATTTTTTCTGTTTAGGGTTAGTTAGTTTAGTTAATAATTTTTCTTCTAGGGTAGGGTTAGTTATTAGGGTTTTTTTCTAGTTTTAGGGTTTGTATTAGATTAGTTATTAGTTTTGGTTCTAGTTGTAGATTAGGGTTAGTTTTAGGGTATAAATTTTAAGGGTGCCTCAATTAACTTACACGATATTTTGCACGATGCGAACAGGAATGTCGACCGATTTAGTCCCTTGCAGGATTTACTATGGCAACGGTACGGGGCGGTTTTGGGTCTGATATCCGCGGGTTTCGGGTCTTGCGGGTTCGGATTCGGGGACGATTTCTCACCCACGGTTTTTGGGTTCGGGGCCCCGAAACCAATCGGGTTCGGTTTCGGGTTTGGTTTTCCACCCGTGGATATCCAATGGATATCCGAAATAAATCATTTGGAATTAAAACTCATGTTTTATAATATGCTAATAATAACTTGTTTACTTATATTATTAAATTTATTTTAAGTTGACTCATAAAAATATTTATTATTTGTTGCATCTTGTTTATACATGTGAATATGTGTATATATATCATGCATATGTTTATAGAAAGTCCTTGTTTCTCTTACTATGCTGTCATACAAAGCGGGTTTCGGGTATCCGCGGGTTTGGTTTTAGGGACGGATTATCACCCGAATCGGTGTTCGGTGCGGTTTTGGGTTTTGGTTTCGGGTTTCGGGTTCGGGTGCACAAAGACTCCACCCGATCCGAATCCGCCCCGTTGCCATTCCTAAGCGGGGTAGACCTTACCGAGTTCCAGTTGTTTGACATAGAACTGAATTCACCACTAGATTATAGCTAGAAACAAGTTTTATCCTGGCTACACGAGCACTTAGGTGTTCCTCCCACCCGGCATCATTTCAGGATTAGTATGTTGGTGCCTAAAAAGAGGAAAAGTGGATGGAGGTGGGAGTTGTACGAGGCCAATAACACGAAGAAGTGGCATTTTCTTGTGTCCAAGGCGTTGGAGCGTCGCTATGCCAACATCATGCTTGTTGAGTTCCTGGACGGTGCCATGCAGGGGTGACAGTAGCAACATAGGTGCAACAGAGGAGAACTTAGAGTCGGCAATTGTTGAGCAGACCTATGTTTGCGATCCTCATGCGGTTGAGAACACGTCAGAGGGTGGACAATCGGAAGATTATGGTCCTTACATAGAAGCTGACCTGGGTGAGGAGGACGAAAGAATCGTCGAACAGATGGAGGTTTACGATGCGGAGCACGTCGCCTTCGTGGATGAATTCGCTGGCAGGAGGTTTGACACGAGACCGACATCCCTGAACTTGGCGTGTTCATGGTCATATGCCACTAAACTTGTGTTTTCACACTAAACTTGTGTTTTCACACTAAACTTGTGTTTTCACACTTTAATCTTGTATACAAAGCAGCATTAGTCGCTCTGTTTCATATTGTTAGACCACTTGTGGTCTGTTTGATCTTAGGTCTGAACCTTTTCAGCACTGACCTTGCTTTTTTTAGGTTCTGAATTTCTTCTATATTAGCAGCAGCTCAATGGTGTTTCAGGTTCTGAATTTCTTCTGAATCCGCATACTTTACTTGCAATAGCAAAGCAGTACCCTGTTCAGTTCAACAATTTCAGTTCCTCTCTGCATACTGTGCTTGTGTACTGATAATTGCAGGAAGGGTTTTAATAAAAGTAGATATAGTGGAATCCTTAGATTATACATTGCTAAATTAACGTGTACAGTTCTGGTTTGTTCAGTCAGGCACAATTCTTTTTTTATTTGGGCCCAATCTTGTCTAATTGTATTTCTGAGTATGAATTTAGTTCAACATCAATAACAACAGAAATTTGACAAGTTCAAAGACCGGCGGGCTCAGTGTGGTCTTCTTTCTTTGCTCTTTTTGTGCTGCATAGAATGTCTGACTAGTAGGGATGAAAATGGATCGGATACGGACGGATATCACCGATATTACATTTGTTTTCATATTTCTGTCCGGATTCGGATTCGAATACGGATAGTGTCAACTATGTCGGATAGGATACGATTGGATATCGACATCATAAATATGCGATTTGAGTATTCGGATATGGATACGGTATCAGATGTTGGATATCCGGACTCGGATACGGACAGATCTCAACCCCTCTAAACGGATTCGGTTTTGAATACGGTCTGAAAATATCCGTACCGTTTTCATCCCTACTGACTAGCAGCAGGACAGTGTGGTCTTCTATTTAACTACTACTCTGCAGCTGGCTATAGAATAGCTTATTCTGTAGTCATTTTGAGTTACGATAATTACTATGTTAATTTACGAGATTATAGTAACTCTTTACTAGGTGGTTTAATATAACGTTATGGTAAATATCGTCATGTGTCAACGGTCGTAAATATGTATTGACATTATCGTAAATTAGTATATAAAATTATCGTAATGAAGATGACTACAGAATAACTTATTTTGTAGCTGGCTACTGAATATAATATATATATATATATATATATATATATATATATATATATATATATATATATATATATATATATATATATATATATATATATATATATATATATATATTCAGCTGCAACGGGCGGTAGCTGTCTACCTGGCTGTGGTAGCTACCCGGCAACCAAAATGTCGAAGCAGCTCTGTCTTGATTCTGCACTGGTAGACGGTGTCTACTTCGGGATATCACACGACCACGCACGCCGAGTTGCCGAAACGTTTTGGGCGCACATGAAAGCAAGCGCATGTACGCACGCCGAGTTGCCGAAACGCGTAGGCCTGTTCGCTTGCTGCCATGGACCACTACTTGTGCTCCTGAATACTGTAGATTGGAGGGCTTGTATGCACGGACTTCAAAATTTTTGATAATCAAACTTCAAATCCTAATAATCTATTTAACAACATATCCGATTTGTAGTTTGTTTTCACCATAATGTTTCTCAAGATTTTATCCACAAAACAAAATCTCACACGACCATATTTCTTTAAAGAAAAAAATAACAATACATGTCGTACATGCAAATATACTATTAAAATTTGATTTTGCCTATCATCCGTCTTGACTACCCTGATTTTGGCACAAGCCAAATCGTTAGCTCGGTCACTAACAAAATATTAATTTGTAGGCCTAATTTTTAGCTCGGTCATTAATATCTAGCTGCGAGAACGATGGTCCCAATTGAATGCATGAGGCTTGAATGCTTTTTCACAAACTCAGATGAAACCGTGGTCCAACTTTTCAAGCGCTGCCCGACCAAGACCTGACAAAGCACCGAGTGGGGCCCAGTTTAGTTCTCAAAAATTTTGCAAAATTTTTCACATTCCCCGTCACATCGAATCTTTGGACGCATGCATGAAGCATTAAATATAAATAAAAAATAAAACTAATTACACAGTTTAGACGAAATCCACGAGACGAATCTTTTAAGCCTAATTAGACTATGATTGGACACTAATTACCAAATAACAACGAAAACGCTACAATGGTCATTTTGCAAATTTTTTTGCATCTAAACAAGGCCTGGATACTGCCCACGTACGAACATGCCATTTTGGGAGGAGACCAACTGCCGTCCGATCAAAGACATAGTGAACGTGTCAAACATCCAGCCGGGACGTTAGCTACCACCACCCCATGGGCAGCTACCCTCCGTCGTAGAAAATACACTCTCATACATATATCCTCATGTAGCATCTATTGCAAGCTATTTCAATTCTGCTTAAGTGTATTAGGCGCCATTAACATGCTTCTAAATCCTATGTTTGGTCTTCGATTTTTCAGGCTCGGGCTCATAGCCCGGGGCTTTAATGCCTTAATGCTGTACCATTTCAGTTTAAAAAAGCCTCGGCTTGGGTTAGCATTTCCTAAGGATGTACAATAGTGCATATTTTTTGCTAACTGATTTTTTGTTGTTGTTTGGGTGAAAACGCTCCAGCAGTCCACCGCGACATCAAATCCCCCAACAAGAAAAATAAAGGATACCCAGGATATCTCTATTTGTCACTGAGAATCCGTCACTGGAATCTCTATTTGTTGTTGGCTTGTGCCGTGGTAATATGTAAGGTTGTATGCACTTTGTATGTTAACTGATGTTGGATGAAAAATTATGTAATATGATGTTGGATGAAAATTCATGTGATATGATATTTGATGGAAAAATAATATTTTTATTTGATGTGCTGCTGCAATTATTAGTTGTATGGGTTGTATTTGCGAAATTGGGCTGTGTATGGGCTGTATGTGATGCAGTAATGGGCTGAAAAGGGCACTAAAAATTGGTGATGAATTTAGGCTGCAAAGTTGTTGAAAATGGGCTAAACATTGGCCCACCTTTGATTTTGGCCCGTTAATAAATGGGCTGAGGTAGTGTCCACGGCATCATCCACGTAAGCAACCATGTAAGCATCCTTGATGACGTGGCAATCAATCCATGACGGTTATTTTTCATCACAGGAAATGGACTTGGGCTGGGCTAACTAGGCCTCGGGCTCTATCATGACGGTTTAAAACCATCACCGATTTCGTTAATCCGTGACGGTTTTCGATAAACCGTCATGGGGGTTAATTCATGACGTTCAATCCATGACGATCTCTGAAACCATCACAGATGCTACATAGTGATGGTTTTTTAGTGATCCGTGATGGAAATTTTTCATCATAGATTAACAAGTTCCTTGTAGTATAGTGGAGACCGTGTGCTTAAACGAGCTTTTTGGTCTTTCGGTTGCATGATACAGGCCTCCAAGCATTGCCGACCTCTACTATGTGTCGATGGCACTTTCTTGACTGCGCAGTACAGAGGTATGTTGCTAACAGCCATAGGGGTTGACGGCAACAACCAGGTTGTGCCTATCGCTTTTGCCCTGGTTGAATCGGAGAGCATCGAAAGCTGGTTGTGGTTCCTAAAGTTGCTGAAATGAGCTCTTGTCGAAGGAAGGGAGAATGTTTGTGTCCTACATGATCGTAATGCAGGTTATTGAATGCAGCGCAAAAGTTGAAGAACGGTACTAATCCAGATGTCCAATGGCCCGATATACAAAGTCAGTGGTGCATGAGGCATCTTGCTGCTAATTTCTACAAGCAGTTCAAGAGCAAGCGCTTGATGGACCTGTTCAAGATGCTATGCAAGTAGAATCAGAAACAAAAATTTGATTTCTTTTGACAACGGTTGGATGAGCTAACCACAAGCCACATGAAAGAGGTGCGACGCCAACCTGTTGTGGCACGAGAGGAGGGTCCTCAAGGCCATGGTCTAGATCCTAATGAGCCTAAAAGCAAAACTCGTCGACGTAAGGGGGCAGGTCTTTGAAGTGTTTCTCAGATTGGATTAAAGAGGAACCCCTAGACAAGTTGTCTTTGTTTTATGACACCTTTGGAGCTCGCTATGGCATAATGACAATGAATCTCGCGAAGGTTTACAACTGGGTGCTAAACACTTTCCCTTCCATTGGTTGCCATTATGGAGGGTATCCTAAGGGGCACAATGTTGTATCTGTGAGAGCGTTGTCAAGTGGCAATTGCAGTCGTTCAGAATCCACAGATGACATATTCAGTGAAGATTTCTGCTTACATCGAAGAGAAGAGTGCCAAAGGATCCCTACATAGGGTCTTTTACGTTGGCAATCAGGACCTTGTCTATGAAGTGTATCTGCGTGACAAGGGTGGACTTTGCATTGGTCCAAGCGAAATAACTGTGGAGTGTCAGTTATGGCCAGCGGAGAACAAGTGCACGTGCACATGCAACAAGCTGAAGTACTACCATTATCCATGCTCCCATGTGCTTGCTGCTGTTGGGAAAGCCAAAGTTCCCTGACATTTGTGTCGCCTTATTTCAAGAAGGAGGCCGTACTGAACACCTGGTGTGGTGAGCTTCGAGGTTGGAGGGCCATTTCTGATTTCACTAAGCCAGTTCATGACTCTGTCCGTCATTGGTCTCCGGATACGGACAAAAGGGTGGAGGCAAGAGGTCGTCGCAAGAGTCATCGTATTAGGAATGATATGGATGCTTCGGAGGCTTCAGACAAGCATCCTTTCTGCCTTGCGTGCGGCGAAAATCATATGAGGAAAAATTGTGATACGTACCCAACACATAGGCTTCCGGATGGAACGGAAGAGCGACATATTCCAAAACGCAACTCTAGGGATTGAACTACGGCTTGTAATTTTAGTTTGGGACTATCATTCGTTTTAGATTTTAGTTTCCAAAGATTATGTATTATTTTACTTTGGGACCATTTTGCGTTTAAGATTGTAGTTTTGGACTATTGTGCAATATTTAAGTTTCGACTATTCTCCTTTTTGAATTATTTATTAATATGACATTGTATTTTCAAAAAATCTTTATTTTTGCAGGATGGCCAGTATGGAACTCATCGACCCTGTTGTTGACCAGAGGCACCGCTCCAACTTACAGGATGGGCAGCTTCCCGCAGCCCTACGTCTTCGTACCCATGATGAGTTGTGGTTACTTGACCAGCGCTGGGTTCCACGGTTTGTTTAATTCGTACCTTTTACGTTATAGCCTTACTTGTTTAAATTTTTATCAATTAATCACTAAATATGTTTCCATCATAGTCTACGTGCTGCTGGTCTGCTTCCATTTGCACGCCTGGTTGAGCGACATAGGCATAGGAGTGCGCATTTTCTGGTGGATCGTGCACTCCTCTCTGCTTGGGTGGACCGCTAGAGACTGGAGACGCACACGTTCCACCTCCCTGTAGGTGAGGTGATGTCACTCTATAGGATGTCGCCATGCTCTTCGGTCTACCACTCGACGGTGCCCCTGTCGGCCCTGTTGTCGTGCCGGTGGACTGGGAGGAGCAGCTCTTGCACTGTTTCAAGGGTGTCTTGCAGCCGACTAACGGAGACGTTGAGTAGTTCGGCTTCCACGACCGCCATGGGCCTCTGAAGGCTTGGTTGTCTCAGTTCCATGCGGAAAGGCTCATGGAGGATGAGGACAACTGGAGGGTGATGCGACACTTGGAGGCGTACCTGCTTTGGCTGTTTGGCTGGGTACTCTTCACTAGTTCTCACCACAACACCGTCGACAGGAACTTCGTCTACTACGCGGCGCAGATAGCATACGCACCACTTGAAGCAATTCCCCAATACAGTTGGGGTTCTACAATGCTGGCAGCTACGTACCGGGCTCTGTGTGACACTTGCACTCGATGGACTTCGACAGGTACGTTGGCTGGTTCGCCTTTGTTGCTGATGTTGTGGTCGTTCGAGCAGATCGATATTGGGAGGCCAACCTTGTCGTCATACGATTCGTACGGCAACGAGATGTATGTTTTGGACCAGCTTGGTGAGGCCAACGAGCTCGATGCCCCCACGTGGGCACACTCTGCTTGTCCCATGACGTAAGTATCTCGTCTCTACTATTTTTCTTACATGTTTGTATTATGCTTTGAAATCTTCATCAACTTTGTTGTTCTTTGCAGCCGAGGTGGGCAACAGGCATGGGTAGAGTCACGTACGATGCGTACATCGCTGTGTTGGACCAGTTCACAGTTGACGGGGTTCGGTGGACCCCGTACACAGCAGTTGACATACAGTCCCATGCTCCGCGTGGCTTGTCAGAGTTGTGCTACCATGACCAGGAGCTGTGGTGCATGAGGAAAAGACTAGTGTTCGACATCTTGGTTGAGCCATACTGTCCAGAGCGGGTGGCACGTCAGTTTGGGCGTGCGCAGGTCTTCCCCTTCCCCGACTTCAGCTTGACGGGTCTCACGGGCAAGTCTTGCTGCATTAAGCGTTCATCTAGATGTTGTCATAGTATTATTCATTATTAATTGTATTATAGGCATTCGAAGGGAAGGTCAAGGTGTAGCGTTCGAGGAGTCGTGGGTGGATAGGATGGTGCCTTGGGTCAATGACTGGGCACAAGCTGCCATCGATGTGCACGACCTTGGTGGCCCATTCGATGAGGCCACGTACCGAGAGTACTTGCGTTGGTTCCATGGAGCCACACGCGTCCGTTGCTTCCCCGTGCCGGTAGAGGCCGCACCACACGAGGCCGAGATCAACGACACGTTCGCGATGGAGCCACCAACTTCTTTCCATGCGCTGGTAAGCAAATTTCTTACATACGTTGTCCTATCCTTACTTTGCAAATGAAGCATAACAATACATGAGACAATGCATGCCTTGTTTGCAGACATATATCTGTAGTGACGTGGGCAAGGAATGGCTTTCGTATGCCCAGCGGTTCGAGCACAACCCCCAATGGTTGGTAGGCTCGAGTTGGTTGTCGCCCTTCGACGACTAGGGCGACGTTGCTTGGTGGGAGTACACTGGGCATCATGCCGCCACACCACTAACGTAGTTGTTCACGCCCACCAGGGTGTGCCTCCACCTCCACCTCCACCACCACCACCACCTCCGGTCTACGGATCGGGAGAACATTCTCGTCCATCCCAGCATGAGCCACAACAGAGGGTTCAAGTCCTAGGTAATTCAAGATTACCTTCCTGATTTCTCATGTACTATGTACATAACATGCTCTATCTAACCTATGTTT
The DNA here is from genome assembly GCF_019320115.1 of Miscanthus floridulus. Taxonomy (NCBI): domain Eukaryota; kingdom Viridiplantae; phylum Streptophyta; class Magnoliopsida; order Poales; family Poaceae; genus Miscanthus; species Miscanthus floridulus. The sequence continues at coordinate 12,049,937 of NC_089593.1, read as the reverse complement.
TTTTTGTATAGGTACATGTGCTTCTTGAAGTGACTACATACACGGAGGGTACTAGCAGTTTTGGGACCTTTCACACGGACGGTACTCCACCTTGGTTCCCTGAGGAGGTAGGGCCCTCCCAGCTTTCTGGTGTACCTATACCGACTCAGAGTACTGAGCATATGAAGTCGACCCCACCTGCACGACAACGACGCCCTTCAAACCAGTGGACTTACCCTACGACCTAGGTTCGTCACCGAGGTGCGCAGGCACCTAAGCGTGGTCGTCGTGTAGGTTAAGCGTGTAGGACTATATGGTTGTATGCTAGTATGGATGTATGCATGCAAACTAATGTACTCTTGGATTTGTAATGCGAACTAATGAACTAATGTGAGCGCTTTTGCAATGGAGGCATCGCTCCAATACAGTCCCTCGCTTGCATCGTGGCAAAGGACAATTAAAACGTAAAAGGATATTGTTTAGCCTTTGCATAGAGTATTCTAGCCGGAGATGGTCGTGTTCATAAAAAAAATATCACATCGGGTGATGGCTGTGTCTAAAAAAGAAAGAATACAACATGAAATAGAGTTGTCGGTCGTGTGGGCCCGACAGTCGTATCGGCAACTGGGCAGCCGACTTCCTTGTCGGTGCACCAAATGCCGACTGACCTGTGGGCTTTCCACAGGCCGACTAGCCCTGTCAGCCCTCCAGCGGCTGACAGGGTCCCTATCGGCTCTCCAGAGGCCGACAATGGTGTCAGTGACACTCGTGGGCCACGTAGGCATATTGGCTAGCGAGCAGCCGATAGGTGTACTATCGGCCTTTGAGAGGCCAATAGGCTGCTATATGCCAAATTTTTGTATAACAACTTCTAGATTTGCATTTAATCATTAAAAAATATTATTAAAAAAAAATCATGCATATCGTATCGTATCATCAGATCACAACGTGCCACCAACCCACATTGGGTTACGTTACGTTCATCAAGCTACATACTACCCTGGTCAGGTGTACCACCATCAGTCACGGTTGCTATCGCTGCCTTTAATTCAGACAGTCCATATCTCAGCCCATTCAGTTCCACAATCCTGCTGAGCTCATCAATCAGGAATTTTTTTTGCAAAGTATAACATATCCATGTGGAAGTGGAAGACACCAACACTGCAATGTATATATTATTTAAAACACCATCGCAAAACCACATATATGAGTTAAGTTACAAAAGGAACAAATGAAGAGAAAATGGCTGAGCTGAAGGCTATATGCCAGGCATTGCACAATAGAGTTTCATACTCCTAAAAGAACATGACACTGGCAGGAAGCTCAATGAGACAGAAGAGTTGTAACCTCTCCAGCACCAACTAAAAACTAGGATGACTTCATGACTAAAAGGCTGGCCCTGCTCAAAGATCTTTAACAATCGCAATACCCATGGAGTTGGCTGTGCCAATGATGCACTTGCACAGCGCTTCAAGCGACATGTGCTTGCAGAAGGGGTCAGCCTGCTTCAACTTTGCAATCTCATACACATGGCGGATAGTGAGGGATGACACATTCCTGTGGCCTGCGAGACCGCTGGCAGTTTCTATTCCTGCAGCCTTCTTGAGGAACCATGATACTGGGGGTGACTTGACCACAAACTCGAAGGTGTTATCCTTGTAGGCAGTTACGGTGACGTGCATTGGAGTGTCTGCCTTGTATTTCTGGGTCCTGGCATTGAAATCCTTGCAGAAAGCCATCAAATTGAGCCGATAGGAACTAAGTGCTGGACTAATTGGTTGTCCAGGACGGGCTGCACCAGCTGGGACGATAAGACGGAGTGTTGCCAGTACAGGCTTCCTTACTACTGCATCTTTCAGAGTTGCCATCGTTCAACCGTATGTCTGCATTATAAAAAGAGCTTCCATCAAACAGTGCAACATTAGTCAATGAAGCAGTAGCTGAAAATGAGATCCGACTAAGTGCCTTTAAGGCCTGCCCTCCGTTAGATGCCCAGAGTAAACAGAAACAATTTTATCATCTGTAAAGAAGCAAGTTTCGCATGAAACATTGCTGAAGCTGCATGCTCTATATTTCAATTTACAATTAGATCCAACCGAGTTCAGCTTAGATGTCAAGAAATAGTAGCACTTGCATTTGATCTAAATCAGAGTTCAAAATAACAAGTTCAACTAGTCATTTTTTTAGGAACAGATAAAAGTCATCTACTGCAATGAAACTAAGACAGAAATACCGCATGGCAAGCGCAGAGAGAAATCACACATAGAAGCCTTCAAGACAGAAATGTTATTCTAACTTTCAAGGAAAGTATTTTTTCTTCTTCAGATATATAACAACTGTCTGATCAAATAGTAACCCAACTTGGCTTGTTGCCTTTACTGAATATATGTATATGACTGCGACTCTGCCAGTAACCAACAGGACACATCTAGTTAGAGACCTGTCTATGTCGAATTTGCATCAGGAGTTAGCCAGTGACAGCTTCTTCTATCAGCGGTAGCATGATCATATTATTTTTCCTACAAAGCTAGAGAAACGGGAAGAGGAGACATTTTGTAACAGATAAAAATGACGAACATGTCAATTCCTGGGTATGATCTCTGGTCATCGGTGCTATGTATGATACAATAACTCCGAACTAAATTATAGAAAGGCAAAGCTGTGTCCATTTGATGGAGAATCCAAACCACAGTAGCATGGAGCAGACCCAGTAAGGACATGGGTGCGCACATGTACATCCCCATAATTTTTGCAAAACAATACAAGTTAGTACGCATAATACATGCATATACACTTGGAACTAGATGATCAAGATTACTGGTCACAAAGGCAAAGCTGTTTCACGATATAACAAAACAATAGTAGCCATCACCATCTTGGTGATCAAGATTCAGTTTTCAGTGAAAAGATCTTGGTCCTAGTCACAACAAAACAAAATGGTTTGTTACAGGAATGTCTCTGCCGTATATTCCTGACTCTAGCCCTTCTCTTCCTTTGCCCTTATTTTCAACACCCTACTAGCAATGTTGACGCCTTGACGGGTTTCCAAGAAAAATCGAATATTGATCTAATATCGGTAAATATGGGAAGCCAATCGAAAATGATTCACAGGTGCTGCGATTGATCAGATACTCGGAGTATTCATACCTGTTCGGCTGCTCGTGTTCCGTTGTTCGCTGCTCAGCGCTCCGGCCTCCTCTCGGTGGGACGGTGCCTCGGTGCCGCAGCCGCCGGCCTCAGTGGGTGCGAGCGATGATGGGAGGTAGGAGGAGATCGGAAAAGTTGGGCCGACGGAGATGATGGGAGAGCAGGGGGTTATTGTTTTGGGCTCAATTCTGAATAACCTATTATTTTAGTTCTACATTTAATTTTTAATACACATGCAAAAATATAACTGAATACTCCTAAATAAAGGTGAGCCTGCTCTTATCTAGATCAGACCCCGTTACAAAAAGTCAGTTAGGATTTGAGTGCTCGGTTTCGCAAAGGGAAGACCGAGGAAAAAAATGGGGTGGGCGATGGGTCCATTGAACCACCAGCGTCCCTAGGCTGGATGGTCGACGCGTCGCTGAGGAAAAAAAATCAACGTGTATCGGTGAACCTATCGCCCACCCAATTTTTTCCACAAGGAAGGGGTGTGTGTATCCGGATTTTTTACGATCTAGTCTTTTTTCAATAGAAATTTACACATAGATTTGTGAAAGAAAGAATTACAAAAATAGATCTAGATTGGCGCCTTGGTTGTACATCTTGGCACCAAATAATTTCACATCAACGTTGTGGACGTGATGTTCGACGTGGCAAGGGGCTCGGCGCCATGGGCCATGGCGCCAAGCTTAGTGCCAATAGTTATGTGATAGAGAAGTTGATTGGTTGAAGGGGATTGATGCGATACTACTAGGGAGGTCATTAGAGATAGATGGTCGGGTTCATTGGGTACAACCAACTAGTGTGTAACATCATGTAGGGCAAAAGGCCTCTTTAGATGTAAGGGCTTGGGTGCAACTTCATCCTTGGAGATACGTGTATCTATGTAGAAGCTACACGGATAGTCCGCCGGGTGGTGCTAGACAACCTGACAAGACAAGCTCTAGGTGGTGTAAACTGGCTAAGTCTCAATTTGGTTTAAACAGACAGTTTGCGTGATTAGGCTTAATTTATTTCTTACGTACGAACAATCTGTAGGTGTAGACGGGCGATCCACCTGAATAGGACAGAAAGGGTTCCTTATTGGTATGTGCTCACAGACAGTCCGTCTGAATGAGACAAAAATGGGTTTCATTAATGGTATGTGCTCTTTGGATCTCTGGTGGGTCTTGACGAACAGTCTTTCTAGTCCAACGCCGTCAGAGAAAAACTTTTGCTTTGGCGTTTGTTCCTGATTTCGTGCTGTCGAACAGTCCAGGAGACTGCAGGATAGTCTACCGGTGCACCAGAGGATATCTTTAAGGTTTGTCCTCCCTCAAATGCCCAAAGTAAACATAAACAATTTGTCCTCTACAGAGAAGCAAGTTTCCCATGAAACATTAATGAAGCTGCCTGCCCTGTATTTCCATTTATAATTAGATCAATCGAGTTTAGCTCAGATGCCAAGAAACAATAGTGCTTGGATTTGATCTAAACCAGAGTTCAAAAAAAAAAAAACAAGTTCAACAATTCATCATTTAGGAACAGATAAAGTCATCTACTGCAACAATAAACCTAAGACTGAAATACCTCATGGCAAAACGCAGAGAGCAATCAAAATAAAAACCTTCAAGACAGAGATGTTATTCTATCTTTAAAGGAAATATGCCATTCTTCATCAGATATATAACAACTGTCTTATCAAATAGTAACCTAACTTGGCTTTGTTATTGCCTTTACTGAATATATGATATGACACTGTGTGAAAGGGCGCGTAGCCTAATGATTACAAGAGTCTTAGTAATACCTCAGGTTCTGGGTTTGACTCTCCGCGGGAACGAATCTTTCTGAATTAACGGCATTGTGCTTTCAGTGGTAGACGACGTACCCGTCGACAACGAGGTGCCTATGGTGACTTTGTCAATCTCGAGGTTTTATCGGCCCAGTCTTCGAATAAGATGCTCATAGAGGTAGGGTTTATGCATGTGCGTTCATAGGAGTGAGTGTGAGTGCCTGGTTATATTGTGTAATCGTAGAAAAAATATGATATGACTGTGTAGCTAACAAGACCTCTAGTTAGAGACCTGGCTACCTCAAGAATCTTTGCGATGGCATATATTAGTCATACTCTACAAACACGGAAGAAAAACAATTGCCATATGTCACCACAGGACGGATCTAGTGGTGGTGGTGGTGTGTGTGTGGTGGTGGTTGGGGGGGGGGGGGGGGGGGGGGCTCAAGCCCCCCTACCGGATCCCATGTCTTCCAAAATGATTTTTTTCGAAGTACTGGTGATAAGACACTCGCATCACTGTAGTAGTACGTATAGTACTTCATAACACCCACGAGCAGCAAACAAAGGGACGAGCCCGCGCGCGCGATCCCATGAAAGTTCCTAATATGGCTAGGGGGTGAATAGCCTATTTAAAATTTCTACAAGGCACTAGAGCAATTGATTAGTACAACAAACGGTATAATGCAATTTTACTCTAGCTCTACGAAGGTTGCAAGCCATCTATCCAACAATTCTAGTCACTATAATCACTAGACACATAATTGGCTAAGCCACTACTCACTAAGAGCTCTCACACTTGCTACAATAAAGAGCTCCACTAGATGAACTTAAGCTACAAAGTAAGCTCTCAATTCTAGCTACACTAAAGAGCTTGCTACAACTAGTTTACGGGAATGTAAATGAGTGAGTAGGGTGATTATACTGCCGCGTAGAGGAGTGAACCAATCACAAGATGAATACTAATTCAATCACCGGAAGAATACCAATGACAAGAGACAAACGATTTTTCTCCCGAGGTTCACGTGCTTGCCGACACGCTAGTCCCCGTTGTGTCGATAAACACTTGGTGGTTCGATGGCTAAGAGGTGTTGCACGAACCTCATCCACACAATTGGACACCGCAAGAACCTACCCACAAGTGAGGTAGCTCAATGATACGAGTAATTTACTAGAGTTGCCTTTGGAGCTCCGCTGGGGAAGGCACAAGACCCCTCACAAGCAACCGATCGAGGCTGGAGACAACCACCAACTCCACTGAACGATCCTCCAATCACTGGGCCATCCAGGTCTCAGCAAACACCAAGAGTAACAAGCTCACAACCAGCCCAAATCACCCAACTAGTGCCACAAGATGATGTAACTCAATGCAATGCACTAGAGGCTCTCCAATCTCACTAAAGATGATGAAATCAAGTGAAGAAGTGAGTGGAGTGTGTTCCCCATCCGAGGCCGTTTTGGAAATTCGAATTTACTATGGAGCTCCTATTTTTAGAGGTGGATGGAAATCGATTTCAAGAGGCGGCTAGAAACAATAGCAGCTCGTTTTGAAGGCCACTATAGAGGCGGCTCTATATTGACCCGCCTCTAAAAAAGTCTTCGTCTCTGAAAATCGTTTTTGTAGTAGTGTAACGTGCATTCGCGGGTTAGGGGTCGAGGGGTTTAGGAGTGGAGGTTAGGGCTGTGAACTAACTGACCTGCGCTTAGGAAGGGAAGTAATTATTTCAAATCTCTCTCTTGTGTGGAAGTGTAACCGTGTGCGTAAGGTATATATAGTGACATGAGACATGGAGGACAGTTTTTGAAATGTCATTTCCAGAGTACTCCATGCGACAAACACTTGAATATTGCGGTTCAGATGGAGGATATTACCAGTTTACCACCGTCAAAGATAAATAATTATGCATATGAGCGTGCATAGTCGTGACATGCATATGCTGATATATATTAATTCCACGTGCATTGTTAGGAGCGACAAAGTTAAATAAATCAATCAATTAATTTAAATTATATGATAATGTAGGAAATAAAACCGTACCTGTACCTGTGGGAAACCTCGGTTGGGTAACCAACAATACATAAAAGCTGGTCGTCACAAGGTATATTTCAGACTGTCAAATCTAAAGCAAGGGCTGCAAAGGCATGCATTGCATATAGCTCTACACATGCGGCGTGTACAAAATATATACTAGCTTGGCAGAAACAAACACCATGCATGTACACGCTGGATGATAGTGATGATACTGTTGGTCTGTTGCCCAGCATTGAAGTATACAAGGGGAAAGGTGCAGAGGAGAGCTCATCAGCATATCAATGCAATGCAAAGGTGGTGTGCAGACCACATTGTTATTATGACCAAAACAACCATGCATTTGTAAGGGCCCTGGTAATTGAAGAAAAGAAGAGAGAGAGAGAGAGAGAGAGAGAGAGAGAGAGAGAGCATGAACGTAGGAGGTTCAGCGACATCAGAAGATCATCTACGTCCGTACGCCACTGAGCTGCTGCCTTTGAAGCTGGTCAAAACAATACAAAAAAGCATTCGGACTATCATGAAAAGTACTTGACGAACGAGAGAATAAGACCATTTCAAAACAATAAAACAATCAACTTGACTAGATCAGAGCTCCACGGCTCCACACCATTCTGAACCAGAAATGGTAACGACGGATTATCGAATGCGCGAGCGCACACAGAGTAAAGGAACCAAAAAAAAAAGTGGTCTGCTCATCTCAGCAACTTACTGTAAACATTACTAAGATTCAGCGAGTAATACATATTAGCTGCTCCCTGACACGGACGTCGAAACAGAGGCACAACGACGCAGAAAATTCATAAAATGTTCCATGTACTGTTGCAGCCAGATTGGTTCGTTCCTGTGTTGGTTCCAGCTTCTGAAGACGGTGGCGTTTGGGGCTCTATGGTTTTTCTGTTTTAGTTCAGTTGTGTGATACGGTGTCTTTTTCTTTTGATCCTGTATAAGGTGGGAGTTGCCCCTGTTCTGGCTGGAACTGGGTGCGTTTTGGGTTTAAAACTCTGCTATAACTGAATTCTGGTCTTTTTATGTTAATTGAAAGGCTGGTGCGTAGGCCCTTGGAACTCTAAAAAAACTATTGCAGCCAGATCAAATGCAATGGAATACTTCTATAACCAAACAGAACTGAACCGCTGAAAATTGAGCAAATTGTCAAGGAGGATTCTCCCAACCACCTTTTTCCTTGGGGAGGCACTAGTGCCCAGACATCCGGCCCTAGCAGTGCGTCCGGACTCAATTCTCCACCCATACGATATGGTCCATAGGAGCCCGTCCAACAAGAGCGACTCGCCCCAGCATTCCCACATCGCACGGCTCGCCTTCCCACAGCGCACCCGTCCACAAGCACGGCGCGTGCTGGCCCCCAGCCCGCCCCGTCCGCAGCCCCTGACGCGCTGTGCGCCCCATCTCCCGGCCCCAGCGCGCCCCTTCCACGGGCCCCAGCTCGTCGCGCCCCATCCACTGGCGTCCGGGCCGTGCCCCCATGACTCTCTGAACGTATCTATGAAACATGAAATACTTGTGAGTTGCGACATGAAAACACTTGAATGCAACATACGTCCAAAGGAGATGAAACATTTGGAACATACACATGCAACGCATGTGTGAAACATATGCAACATCCAAATTAAACACTTGCAACTTGCAACATGAAAAACACTTATTGCATAAGACTGAAATTGCTTAAATATTTGGAACATATTGTTGCAGCATATGTGTAAAACATATGAAACATTCAGATCAGAGTGCTTGCAACATACGTCTAGAGCAGATAAAACATTTTGAACAAACGCTTGCAACATACATCTAAAACACTTGCAACATATGCAACATGTGCAAACATCCACGATCTACTTTTGCAACATCCATATGAAACAATTGCAACGTACCTCTGAAATGTTTGAAAAACTTGAAACATGCATTTGTAACATAGGGTAGGAGAGGCCTGGGCTGGTCGATTTCGTCCGTCAGGGTGGGAGCCGGCGGCGAGCGGCGGCGCGCTACCACCACCATCATGTGGCTACACTCGTGGGTGCCCTAGGCTCGGCAAGGGACGACCCAAAGCACCCCCCGCATGTGCACCCCACGGCCATCAGCAGGGGCGGCTGCGGCGAGGCATCCCGACAGTGTTGGGTGTTGGGGAAGAGGCCAGGGAGGTGCTCTGCTATCAGCGGACACGAGATAGAATGTGAGAGATGGGGAGAGCGGAGGTAGCGCGCGGGATGTGGGCACGGCAAGGAATGGCCGCGGCGGGCGGGCCGCGCGATGCGGAGGTCGAAACCGCGCGGACCGGGTGCGCGATGTGCGGGGCTAGTGATGGGAGGGAGCAATTGCCGTGGGCGTGAGGGACGCTTTACATGCGGAAGCGAGTAGCACGGACAGAATCTGTGAGGCAAAGTGTGGCGCGCGGCGCCCGAACGGACGTCCGCGTGGGAGCATTATCGTTCCCTAATTCCTCTATCATTTTACAAACATGGCACTCACTGATTGTTCTGCACACCACAGACCACACAACACAAATTTTGTTCCCCTATAATTAATTATATCTACTATCTCCTAATTAATTATATCTACTATCTCCTCCGTGTTGTCGCCATCGCCGTCATCCTCCTCGTCGGTGACCTTCCAGATGGACTCCACGTAGCCATTGATTAGGGTCTGGTCCTCGGCCTGCATCTTCACGCTTGTGGCAGAACCACCCGAAATAATACGGTTTCAGAGGCGCTTGTCTTCCATTAGACACTAAGCACCCCAAAAGTTAGCTATATCGGACAGTTCCATGGAGCACACCCCAAGGGAGAACTCGAAATAATCCACGTTTTACATCTAGAATCCAATAATGAGTACGAGCTTACAATACTTAGTCCTTTTCATACCACAAGAGTCCTTGGAAATTATTTATTACAATACCAGAGTTCAGAGTGCGATAATTAAACAGCGGAATAAAAATAAGCATCTAGCAGAAAAGATACAAGGATCCGTCTATGCCCACCAGAAGAATCCTTCACACAAGAGCTACTCCTCAAGTTGCACCTGCAACATTGAAAATAAACCCTGAGTACACAATATACTCGCAAGACTTACCCGACTAGTGGGAATAGTTTTCCGACTCCAAGGAGTATGATAGGCAATATGGGTTTATTGTTTTCTTGTTGTTTGCGAAAAGCATTAGTAATAATTCATCCTTACAGTCAAGTTTTATTAGCAGTCATGATTACTTCATTAGCTAACCATTCTAGGTAAGCACATGTTCTACTTTCAAGCAAGGGTTGAGCAATTAGAACCATTTCATCATCTTTCATCTTCCAGTTCTTACTACGGTGCTAGACCATAGCCAAGTCGTACCGTCTCACGGAAATGGTGATTCGTGAACCAATGTATCCCAGCTGGGTACCCATTCCACTCCTATCGAGGGGTCTAGGTCCCTGTCCAAACTTGGAGTCCAAGCCCCGACACTTGAGACCCGGTCTTAGCATAGTGCTTAGACCTCCATCTTTCCCCGCCTCCAACCAGTCGTTCCAGAAAGAGCCGAAACCCATGACAAGAGCGTAATGAGCCTTCCTGCTCTCATAAACAAGTATGTGCTCAGGATAATAAGTCTGTGACCTGACTACCATCCACAGTAACGGACGGTCCTTAATCAACCCAAACAGGAAAAACAGTGTAACCAAGCTAAGCCTCGTTGGCACAGGACAACCTGTTACACCCACCAATACCCATACCATATCTCTGCCCTATCTCCATTTTTCCTTTCATTATTTTATCATGAGAGTAAATATAATAATCACTTATTGGGAGTAACGAGCAGCCAACATCTCAGCCATCATTTTGGCATGGGTCATCGGAGGCGGTGGTGGTGGTGGAGGAGAAGGACCAAGGAATGGGGCCTCGTGGCTCTCCCCGTTGGCATTGCCATGATCATCGCCATGACTATTTTTTCCCTGGTCTTCACCAAGACCACGGCCCGTCCCAGCACTAGTGCTCGCGCAACCAGACCTCAATAAACAGATAGGAACCCACCGTTAGGGACTAGGTTTCCATATTTAGAAACAAAAGGCTAAAGAGATAATAAGGCCCAATAAATGGTAACTAGCGAGAACTTTTCCTTAAGAGGTAAAGCATTTCTCTTTATTTATTATCCTATTAATTTACTATCCAAAAATTATACGTGTGGAGGAGTTTAGTTTAAGTAAGATTCTCTTTTTATGGCGCATGGATCGACCTATTCGTTCGCTCAAGCTGGAATATAGCGGTATTCGTATATAATTTTTGGCATAGTGCACACTCATTTCCCGTACGCTAAACGATTCTTACGCAATGTAAGTTAGTGTACCTGCAGAAGATTCATTAGATAAAACCAGTGCCACTATCCTAGATAGACCATATTACTAGGGTTTATACTTATTTTTGTAATTTATCGTATCCTACTTTTCGCAAAGCTTTTATTGGTCAAATTTTAGGTTTTGAAAAGAGTTTTTAAACTCTAGACTCATTATTGGTTCTGATACCACCTGTGGCAGAACCGCCCGAAATAACACGCTTTTAGAGTGGCTCGTCTTCCACTAGACACTAAGCACACCCCAAGAGAGAACTCGAAACAATCCACGTTTTACATCTAGAATCTAATAATGAGTACGAGCTTACAATACTTAGTCCATTTCATACAACAAGAGTCCTTGGAAATTATTTATTCCAATACTAGAGTTTAGAGTGCAATAATTAAATAGTGGAATAAAAATAAGCATTTAGCGGAAACGATACAAGGATCCATCTATGCCCACCAGAAGAATTCTCCACACAAGAGCTACTCCTGAAGCTACACCTGCAACAGGGGTCAATAAACCATAAGTATACAATGTACTCGTAAGACTTACCCGACTAGAGGGCGGCAGCAGCGGCGGCTCCGCACGGCGAGGCCAGCGGCGGTCGGGCCGCAGCCAAGCCAGAGACAGCCATGGCCGGCTAGGCGCGGCAGCATGCGCACGTGCGGACAGCGCGGTGACGCCGAGCGCCCAAGCCTGGTGACCGCGTCCACCCAACGAGCCAGCCCGAGAATGTGTCGTGCACGAATTTTAAAGCGTCGATAGCAACTAAATGAGGTTGACACTAAACCACCTTCACTGTGCTAAAGATGGCCTATTAGGCTACCAATCCGAGCTAAAACACGACACCACCTCTTAACACAATTTCTCAAAATAATTTATTAAACATAGCAATGTCTAGCTGTTGACAAACTTGAAAATTTTCTAAGTTTTTAAGCTGAACTTGATTTCTATTTGCAATTTCTAGGCTACTAGAAATATTAGCTAGTAATATTATTTTTCGACAGCAAGTATTTCACTGTCATCTATAAAGTTTGTACTTCAAACTTTATTTAAGTATCACACACATGTTCTATTATATTTTTGCTCAATATAAATTAGTTTTAAACCCTACTTGATATACATGAACTATTAGATCAACTTTCGTTTAGCATTTTTATTGATCATTTTAAGTTACAAGAAATTTATCTACATATTCTATCACATACATTAACACATAAACATGATGCTCATGCATGTTTTAGTAAATGATTTAGGGTGTAACACCGAGGGTGTTACAACGTTGCGAGCCTTACTTTTGGCATAGGACGCGCGGAACTCCTCGGAACACCGGACCCGCCTCTCGTCGGGTATCTCGTGGACGAAATGGGAATGTACAAAGCTTCTCCGGTAGCCTCTCCCTCACTACCCTCTTCCTCTTCTCATTGGTTTTCTTTCTGGCGCCGACTGGCTGGGCCTCCTCCACCGTCGTAGGCTTCGTCGCCGCAATTCATGCTTCTTACTGTTCCTCTTCGTTAGGTCGTCGGCGTGGTCACCCCCCTCCAATGACGCCGACGCCAACGCCGTGGCCATCGCTTCCTTCCTCACCCTCTTCCTGGTTAGAGCATCTCCAAGAGTATCCTATTTTTTCTCCAAAAACATATAGTTTTGCAACCCCTAAAAAGATATTGGTAGAAAAAAAAGAAGGCCATCTCCAGGAGTTTTCAATAATCCTCTCCTAAAACATAGAAGACAATTTTATATCAAGAATCCTATAATATTTTTAAATTATCGTAACCACTTTTATATATTCTTTCTCTCTCGTATATTTGCATGAGGAACCCTTTCCTACTTCTTATTCTTTCCCATAACCTTACCGGCCGGTGATGGATACGCACCGGATCCGCGCGCCCGCTACTATGCGTAAAGTTACCCATAAGAGCATCTCCAAGAGTTTCCTAAATCCCTTCCTAATCCTTGGTTTTAGTAAGATAAGAAAAAAATCTCTTTCCAACAACTCCTAATCCATCCTCTAATCTTTTAGAACTTGGAAAAAGTCACATTGTCCCATGTAAAGTTACGCGTGACTCGGAAGCATGCATCTTCTCTCTCCCGCGCGTGGTTGTCGGGCAATCTAAGAGTGGTAGGGCATGGAAATAATTAAGAGTAGGAAAAGGTTTATGATGCAAATGTACAAGAGAGAAAGAATATATAAAAGTGATTAGAATAATTTAAAAATAGTATAGAATTCCTAATGTAAAATTATCTTCTATATTTTAGGAGTGGATTATTAGAAACTCTTGGAGATGACCTTCTTTATTCCTTGTAATATTTTTTTAGAGTCGTAAAACTTCATGTTTTTAGGAAAAAATATTAGGTATTCTTGAGATGCTCCTAAAGTGAAGTATGGATTAGGAGTTGTTGGAAAGATATTTTTTTATATTGCTAATAACCAAGGATTGAGAATGGAAATAAGGGTACTATGCTCTTACGGTGGCCATGGGATCCCATTGCACGCAGTTGCCGCGATTGACAGACGGATCGGAGCGATCCCTAACTACCTCTCTGAGGTCTGGTAGTTCGCGACAAAGATGCGGCGGCGGTGGCTAGGAAGCCAGATCGATCGAGGAGGCGGATGCCAATGGAGTTCGGAGGACGTATATGGCACGCAAATATCTGCCTAAGATCTACTTTTGCAACATACGTCCTCCGAACTCCATTGGCATCCGCCTGAGATATTTGCTCGGACTGCTCGCGTCTCCTCTGCTTCTCAGGCGCTTTGCAACATCTACCACAACCGATCTACTTTTGCAATATCCAATGAAACTCTCACAACATACGCGCGAAACATATGAAACACTTGCAACATACGTCTGATACACTTGAAAAACACTTGAAAGCCATTGTAAGCATATGCAACATACAGATGAAAAACATGCAACATATATATGTTTAAAACATATGTGACATCCAGATAAACACACTTACAACTTACGTCTCAAAAAATAGAAAAAATATTTGGAATAAACGCTTGCAACATACGTATATAGCCATTACAACATATGCAACATCTCGATCTACTTTTGCAATATCCATATGAAATACTTGCAACGTACCTCTAAAACATCTGAAACACTTAAAACAGATGCTTGCAACATGTCAAACACGACACTCTAGTGGACGGCGACCATCATGTCAGGCACATTGAGGAACTCAATAACTGTGTCGATGGGCAGATCGGGGCAAGGAGGTGGTGGAGCGAACAACATCACTGGGGCATGAGGAGCCTCAAGGTGTCTGTCAGGTTCATAAACCCAGGGTCCCTCGGGGACTAGCTTCTACGCCAAGGCTCGGCCCAAGAGTCTAAATACAACAGGACAGAAGGACGGCCTAGCCGCCGACCAGAAGGTCTGGACCGAAAGGAGCGGAGCCCGCTCGTCGACCCCTTGGGCCCACCACTCCGATCGGAGCAGTCACTTCGGCCTCCAGCCGCCTCCGGATGCCCTCTCCGATCGGAAGGCCTGGCCCAAAGTGCTACTTCCGACTCCGACCCCGCGTCCCTCCGACCGAGGCAAATAGGAACCCTGCTCATCGCTCTTCTCTGACCGGCGCACTCAGAGCCGACTGGAGCCATCCGACCAGGGACGCCCGCTCGGTAGGAACCAGAAGATGTGCAGAGAAAGGCAACGCAAGGCTCATAAGTCAAAACCTACCATACCCTGCACAGAACAGTACTCTGCAGCCACCAGACACAAACAGTATTGTAGGCGGCGACATCTCCCTCAACGGTATTGTAGGGGCCGCTAAAACTCTCATACGGTAAGGCCCTCCACGTGCCTCTGGGCATCAATAGCGGTATGGGCGCCAGGATTTACTGTACCGGGTGAACATAGCGAGACTCCTCACATGCCTCTAGGCATCAAACAGTATTTGCAGGTACCGACGTCCACCATCCCTAAAAAAGGTAGCATGACCTCCCGTATGCATCTAACATTCTACAGTGACATCAACAGTGTTGTAGGCGCCTACCATTATCTGGTACCCACCGGTGTGGGCAACAAGGCTCGGTAGGCGTGGACAACAAGGCTCGGTAGCATACGCACCCTTTCCCTCTCACTTATAAATCCGTCCCCTTCATCTATAAAAGGGGGTGCGCTTCCTCCAACAAAGGAGACCGATTCCAGTTGATCATAGTTCCTTAGATCGATAGCTCTCAACCATAGAACCTCTAGGTTCGGACCTCAAGCACCCATTTGAACACTTAGCTCATAGCAAAGTTCCTGTCACTCTCGGCCCTTTTGACCGGAGCCGACCAGACCTCTTGTACACCCCATCTTTCTCCTTCTCATTTGTAACCCCACTACAAACTTCAAGCACCTGGGCTCAGGAATAAAGTCACCGACCGACCCTGACTGGAGACTGGGTAGTGTCTTCTCCGTGCATGCTTCTGGCCATATCTTCACGGCGAACGTCCATCACCCACTGGGCAGAGACTTGCTCCGCCACTGACCTTGCGTGCGGTAGCAAGCCCTCCCCGTTCGACTAGATGTCCTCCATGCTCAAGCCTTCAGCATACCCGCTGCAGATGGCAGCAAAGTCTAGGTTCGGATGGTGCGTAGCCACCGAAGTTAGCACCCCCGACGCCCCGTAGAATAGCCCACTCCTGAGAAGGCCCTGAACCACATCCGGGACCTCTACCAGCTAGACCACGGGCGCGCTAGTACTGGGCGCCAACCCAAAGACATCCGAGATGACAAGCTGGGCAACGTTGCGGATCTGGTCAAGATCCCCCTCGAGAGCACGTCGCTCTTCACGGGACTTGGCCAGTTCCTCTGCATTTCGGCTGAGGGTCGCCTTTATCGTCTCCAGGTCTTGCTCCAGTGTTTTCACCTTTCCACCCAGCTCTGAGAGAAGAGCGACAAGCTCAGAAATAGGCTGAAGGAAAAAACCAACAACGAAGAACAGAAAAAGCACGTACCGACGCGGAAGTTCTCAAGGATGGAGAGATCCTCTGCCTGCCGGGCCGCCTGTTCGCGCAGTCGGGCACTCGCGTCCTCCGTCCCCATCACCCGGCCTCGGAGCGCGAGCACCTCCTGGTCCGCCTCCAACCGGGCCTTCCGCTCCGCCTCCAGGGCCTTCCGTGCTGCCTCCAGGGCGTTCTGTGCCGACACCAAAGTGGCCTGCTCTAGCTCAAGCGCCGCCAAGGACTCTCGCAACACCACCTCAGTGTTCACCAAGGATGTCCGCACCCCCGCCTCGGTCTCTGCATGATGGGCCATCGCCGCCTTGAGCCCTTGCTTGGCGGTAGTCGCCCGCTCAGCTGCACGCTGCCCCTCCGCCCGCGCCACGGTCGCCTCGACCGCCCAGTCCTGGGACTCATGACGGGCGGACGCTAGCTGACGCTCGAGCTCGGCCATCTGGGTGTGCTCCGTTCGAAGAAAGCTAGACTTGCGGGACGACATCCCCTTCAGTCTCCACAAAAAACAGGCACGCTAAGGCAACCAACAAAAGGTTCAAAGGTCAAGGACAAAGTATGGAAAACTCACCGCCGCGGCAAGCTGCAGATCGACCTCCACCAACTGCTGAGCAAACCTAACCTGCCTCTGGGCGTTTCCAAGCTTCTCGGACAGGTTGGTGAGCTCGGACACCGCGGCATGCCCTTGCTCCCCAAGGATGTCCTAGAGCTAATGCTCCTGGGAATCCCGAAGGACAAACTGCGCCTCCGCTTGGTGCTCAGGGCAGGCCCACTCTAGGTCACCCTCCAGCAGCCCGCCAGAGGGCCCAGCCTCCGATTGGACCACCGCCAGCTCCCGTGGTGACACCGGTGGCCCCGCCGCGATATCCGCCTCATCATTGACGGGATGTCCACCACTTCATTCGCGTGGACCGCCACCGGGCTTCCCGACTCTGTCCCGGCCGCACTTTCCTCTAGCACCTTCGGCCCCGGCGGCAAGGATGAGTCGGGCGGCCCTCCACCCGGCGAGGTCGGGGGCTCAGTCTCCCTCTCCTCTTCTGCCGCGATTGGTGGAGGAGAGACCACGAGGGTTACTTCCGATGCGCCCCTGCCATCAGCACCGGAATCGCCACCAAAGTCGACGCCACCGCCATCGCTATGGCAGCAACCACCCCCGAAAGGGAAGGGCTCGCCGCCACCACCCTGCTCCCCCCGTCACTCGCTGTAGCACACTACAGGGTGGGCCTCTAGGTATCCTGCACGGGAGTCGAGGCGATGCTCAGCCCCGTCATCCCTTGGCTGCTAATAGAAATTGCAGGTAAGTCACACTCCAAAAAGACTCAACCAGCAAAAGATCGAAGAAACAAAGCAGAAACATACCGAGAGGCGAGCGGCATGACTCTAAAACCAAGACCTGGCGAGCCTACAGCGCACGGGCCGCTCCCAGGCTACGACCCGCGCCCCCTCACTTCGGTGGGGGACAGAGTCGCCCCAACCGGCTCATGCCCGACCAATGGGTCGCCATGATTCTCAGCTCGGGACTCCCCAACCGGAGCAGCGGGTGGGACCTCCTCTGGCTGCAAGTCGTGCAACGCGCGGGTGCCAGTCTGCTCCTCAGACCGCCTAGCATGCTCAACCACATCCATGGCAGGCGGGGCCTACCCCAGCTATGAGTCACGCGTTGGCACCGGTCCCGACGACATGTAAGTGTCAGTCGACAGACGGTGACAAAGCCGGCGATGTGCAGCACCCCCGTCGGATTAAGGTGATGTAGCTCCAGACCCCACTCATTGAGGAGGCCGCGCAGGAACCAGTGCACGGGGTATCCTAGCCCGCGCTTGTGGAAGGCAAGGAAGGAAACCACCTCGTCGGGCCGAGGTTGAGGGGACTCCTCCCGCCCGGGAACCGTCCAGTGCACCACCTCCTTCGGCGGCAGAAATCCCTTCGCAACAAAGGCCTTCAACACTGACTCCCTCACGGTGGACAACTTCTAGTCCGACATTTCGCTCTGGGATCACAGAAGGATCGGTGAGTTCTTCTTCTTCTCCCTCGTTCACTCCCCTTTCTTTCCTATTGCTCTCAGGAACGCTCCCGGCAAGAAGGAAGAGGAAAGATGGCGGCAGATGAGGAACAGGCAAAAGAATGGGACGAAAAACCCTTTCCCTCTCCTACTTAAGGAAAAGGAAACAACACTCAAGGAAGGGCGCGCTGATCGGGGAAGACGGAACGGTGGAGTGAGGAATTCTCTCTCTCTCTCTCTTTCCCATTTAATGCAGATAAGACACGCCTTGACCGATGAGACGTGCCCTGCCCGACGGAACGACTCCTGATTAGACGGGACGTGGCCTAGGCCAGGCCCACCACTACCGCACGACCAACCACTACCGCACGCTGAGCACAAAAACCGAAGCGACACTTCACGCGGGCGGCACCTCGCTTCCCCAGGCCAGACCTCGAGAAACCATCCGACCCCTGAGTCGATCGAATCACTCAAGATAGACACCAAGAGATAGGTAAGGAAGCAAAGGGGCGCCCCATGTAGGCCATGCCGACTCTGTCACGAACGACGAGCACGGGTCCCGGTCGGACATTTCCGACTGAAGCTCTCCGAACCCCGTCACTCAGGTCATCAAGGTGAGCATGTGTTTGATTAATACAAAAACTATTCACACAAGGACTCACCCATAATTGATGAGCGCAGGTCCCGGTCGGACATTTCCGACTGAAGCTCTACGAACCCCGTTACTTAAGCCATCAAGGTGAGCACTACCAACCCCCTCTATTTCCTTACAATCATTTCATACATCCATACGCGCATCTCATTCCATACGCCCGTGCCTCTCGGACGATTCGGGCCCTGAACCGCTCGGGGGCTCTGGATCTAAGCATCGCACGTGCAGCGAAATGCATCACAACACTCTGTGTTGCGTCAAGAAGCGGCGGTTGACTCATTCGACATGAGCAAACAACAGAGCCAGGGTAGAAAACCG
Source organism: Miscanthus floridulus (assembly GCF_019320115.1). Taxonomy (NCBI): domain Eukaryota; kingdom Viridiplantae; phylum Streptophyta; class Magnoliopsida; order Poales; family Poaceae; genus Miscanthus; species Miscanthus floridulus. The sequence goes on along the minus strand of NC_089593.1, from coordinate 12,030,763 downwards.
TAGATGAGCCTCGTGCGGCCCTTGCCCGGTCTGGCAGACCAGGTCATCTCAACCTTCTCGTTCGATCATGAACCTTTCGCCAGGCCCACAGAATCTCCATCGAGGGGAGGCTGTTAGGCCACTCGGGTCAGTCTTCGGAACGACCTAGGCATCTGTCGGGTTATAGGTAAAGGAGTAGTGGAATGTCACAAGAGGGCTATGCCGACCCCGTCACGAACGATGGACCCGGATTCCGCTCGATTACACCCGATAGCAAACTCACCGAGCTAGTCTTCAAGCCTGAGCGATCGGGACAAGCGACGAAACTCAGCCCCTCCGGTTGTGAGGAACCGAGGATGGGGTAATGCACACAACTCACATCGACCCCCACGAAGGCCCGACAGGGCTCGGGGGCTTAAGACAAACGCCAAAAATCCAGGGACCGTGACTCCGAATTCGCGTAACGGCTTCACTTTCGACTGCACTCCAAAAATCCAGGGACCGCGACTCCGAACTCGCGTAATGGCTTCACTTCTGACTGCGCTCCAAAAATCCAGGGACCGCGACTCCAAACACACGTAACGGCTTCACTTCCAACTGCGCTCCAAAAAATTCAGGGACCGCGACTCCAAACTCACGTGAAAACTAACTACCTCGGCCGCCCAGGCTGCGCCGAGGCCGGGATCCACGACTCTGACCTGCTCGGTCCCACAGCACGCACCGACGCCAGGACCCACGATCTCGGTCTCGTCCGACCCCTAAACTAACTATTTAGAAACCACGGCACGCACCAACGGTAGGGTTTGTCCAAACTAACTCCCTCACTCGATCCCACGGTGCGCATCGACGCCAGGATCAGTGAGCTCTCTCACTACCGAACTAACTCCCTTGCCCAATCCCACGGCGCGCATTAACTCTAGGATCAATGAGCTCTCTCACGACCGAACTAACTCCTTCACCCAATCCCACGGCGCGCATCGACGCCAGGACCAGTGAGCTCTGTCTCATCCGAAACTAACTGCCTCACCCGATCCCACGGTGCGCATCGACACCAGGACCAATGAGCTCTGTCTCGTCCGAAACTAACTGCCTCACCCGATCCCACGGCGCACATCGACGCCAGGATCAGTGAGCTTTGTCTCGTCCGAAACTAACTGCCTCACCCGACACCACGGCGCGCATCGACGCCAGGATCAGTGGGCTCTGTCTCATCCGAAACTAACTGCATCACCCGATCTCACGGCACGCATCGATGCCAGGATCAATGAGCTCTGTCTCGTCCAAAACCCTTGAATGACTCCCTCGTTCGATCCCACGGCGCGCACCGACACCGGGATCCACAAGCTCCCTCTCACCCAATCTCTCAAAACAAACTAAAAAACCACCTCGGCTACACAACGACGCCTTGGGCGACAAAATTCCGTCTCAGACTAAAAAACGCACACACGCCCACCAGAACAACACCCCCCAGACGGTTCTGCCTGAACCGCCAAGGGGCTACACCCGTGGGTGCGCTCGCGCGCACCCGCCGACAAAACAGAAACCCCCCCAGATGGTTCCGCCCGAACCGCCCGGGGGCTCAGGGGCTACACCCACGGGTGCGCTCGCGCGCACCCATCGACAAGACAAAAATCCCCCGAACGATTCGACCCGAATCGCCTGGGGGCTCGGGGGCTTCTATCGGGTTCATAAACCCGGGGTCCCTTGGGGACCGGCTTCTGCGCCAAGGCTCGGCCCAAGAGTCTAAATACAACAGGCCAGAAGGACGGCCCAGTCGCCGACCAGAAGGTCTGGACCGAAAGGAGCGGCGCCCGCTCGTCGACCCCTTGGGCCCACCACTCCGATCGGAGCACTCGCTTCGGCCTCCAGCCGCCTCCAGACGCCCTCTCCGATCGGAAGGCCTGGCTCAAAGTGCTACTTTTGACTCCGACCCCGCGTCCCTCCGACCGGGGCTCGTAGGAACCCTGCTCACCGCTCTTCTCCGACCGGAGCACTCAGAGCCGACTGGAGCCATCCAACCGGGGACGCCCGCTCGGTAGGAACCAGAAGACGTGCGGAGAAAGGCAACGCAAGGCTCATAAGTCAAAATCACTGTACCAGGGACCATACCCTGCACGGAACAGTACTCTGTAGTCACCTGACACAAACAATATTGTAGGCGCCGACATCTCCCTCTACAGTATTGTAAGGGCCGCTAAAACTCCCATACGGTAAGGCCCTCCACGTGCCTCTGGGCATCAATAGCGGTATGGGCGCCAGGATTTACCGTACCGGGTGAACATAGCGAGACTCCTCACATGCCTCTAGGCATCAAACAATATTTGCAGGTACCGACGTCCACCATCCCTGAAAAAGGCAGCATGACCTCCCGTATGCATCTGACATTCTACAGTGACATCAACAGTGTTGTAGGGGCCTACCATTATCTGGTACCCGCCGGTGTGGGCAACAAGGCTCGATAGGCGTAGACAACAAGGCTCGGTAGCATACGCACCCTTTCTCTCTCACTTGTAAAGCCGTCCCCTTCATCTATAAAAGGGGGTGCGCTTCCTCCAACAAAGGAGACCGATTCCAGTTGATCAGAGTTCCTTAGATCGATAGCTCTCAACCACAGAACCGCCAGGTTCGGACCTCAAGCACCCGCTTGAACACTTAGCTCATAGCGAAGTTCCTGTCACTCTCGGTCCTTTCGACCGGAGCCGACCGGACCTCTTGTACACCCCATCTTTCTCCTTCTCGTTTGTAACCCCACTGCAAACTTCGAGCACCTGGGCTCAGGAATAAAGTCACCGACCGACCCCGACTGGACGTAGGGCACGTTGCCTGAACCAGTATAAATCCTGTGTCATTGAGTGCTAGGCCACCTCCGATCACAACATACAGCAAAACTATAAATATTCAGTAGTTGGTCACTTTCTGCATCGACAGTGTCCATGAAGTATGGCACGGCCGCAACGCCCTCGCCATGTCTAGCTATAGGAGGAGGTGTCGAGGAGGACGCCGGCTCTGGCTATGAGGGCAAGGGTGGGCGACAGGCACGACTCCAACGGCAGAGCCTGGCGTCGCAGAGGTGGTCGTGCTGGAGAAGCAAGCGGTGCGGAACGCCACGGCGGCCGTGCAAGTTGAATATGTCGCTGTCTTTTTTTTGAGAGAGAGACCGTGAAAGAATGTAGGTAGAGGGGAGGGGCTGGTAGTGCACGGCCCAGAAAGCGCGACATCCGGACGGACGGACATGCACACCACAGCATTTCTGATTTAGAAAAGTCAAAATGACCTTTAAATTAAAACAGAGGGGTTGCAATCTCGTCACCAATATCTTCAAGCTTTAGTCTAGAACTGAACGAAGTGCCATCCCTCTGCCTCTTGGATCCGCCCCTGCCTTTGCCCTTTTGAATGAGCATTATAAAGAACATGATATTCTAATGCCCATTCAAGTAATCAGATCAACTCTTGAATTCATTGGTTGTAGATGTACCTAGTATAAATATATATGACTGTATGTATCATAGTGAACAAAAATCATGTACAACCACTCAGCCAGTACAGGAGATTGACGATAGCAGTTCACTCTAACAGCCGCACAAGACAACAGAAACAGTCCGAATAATCGGCAAATAAAAGAAAATCATATCGTAGCAGGCATGTTGGAGTCCCATCGAATGTTTAACATATGCATGAAGTATTAAATATAGACTAATTACGAAACTAATTATACAGTTGGTAACTAATTTGCAAGACGAATCTTTTAAGTCTAATTAGTCTATGATATGATAATATGATGCTACAGTAACATGTGCTAATGACAGATTAATTATACTTAAAAAATTCATCTTGTGGAGTACTGACGGATTATGCAATTTATTTTTTTATTAGTATCCGAACACCCTATGCAACATCATTCCGACACACCTCCTAAATTTTAGTCACCGGAACCAAACATCACAGTGGTGTTTGGTTGCCACTCCTAAAATTTAGTTGATGTTCCATCAAATATTTGGACACGTGCATGGACTACTAAATATAGATTAATTACGAAACTAATTGTATAGTTTACGACTAATTTACGAGATGAATCTTTTAAGCCTAATTAGTCCACGATTTGACAACGTGGTGCTACAGTGAAGATGTGCTAATGACAGATTAATTAGGCTTAAAAAATTCGTTTCGTGGAGTACCGACGGATAATGTAATTTGTTTTTTTATTAGTATCCAAACACCCATGCAACATTATCCCGACACACCTCCTAAATTTTAATCACTGAATCCAAACACCAACATCAAGTTCAGTCAACAATTTTAAATCCTGCATCGTATCGTACAACTTTATGATTGCACCCTAACTGCCTCCCTACTTCTCATCCACCGTGGCATCCTCCTCATCGTCAGTCACATCGCTTTCGTCCTCCGCATAGCCTTGGGCGTCGTACGTACTGCCGGATGAGGTCTGCTCGTAGTCACGAAGCTTGGCATCGGCAAAAGTTGTGAAGGCATAGAGCTTGCGGAATTCACGGGAACGTTTCGCCAGCTGAGCGGAGGTGAGGTCTTCGATGCTCCTAAAAGGCCTAGCCACCATGAGATTGATGAGCGCCTTCGGCAACCTCTGCTGGACTACCCTCTTCCTCTTCTTCATCATGGGGCTGGCCGCCTCCTCTGCCGCCGCCTTGGCCTTCATCTCCCGCCAGTGATCCATCCAGATATCCATGCCCCCCGGTACACGCTTGAAATGCAAGAGACGAACAGCCGCCAACGCCTCCTCCTTCGCCTTAAGGATCCCGCACCCCTTCGACACGCACGCCTGCTTCTTCTTGGTCTTCAACATCCCGTGCCTCTTCGACGCGCTCCCATGCACCTTCCTCTTGAGGTCGCGGTCACCGACGCCCATCGCGTAGCAGGTGTTCCCTCTCCCTCTGCCCTCTCTAAACAGATCAAAAGCTAGATTTAGATGGCGGCGGGTTCCCGCGCGGGTAAGTTCGAGTAAGTTCAACTCTATATTTAAAGCTTTCAAAATCTCCAACAACACTCTACTATATGGCTACCATACAACTTCGAGTAAGTTCAACTATATACTTAAAGTTTTGTTCGATATATTTTATTCGATGCAAAAGAGCTTATCTAGTTCTATGATTAAATCCATGCAGCAACCACTGGATTTGTATAGCCGTCGATGTCGGGAGGAACATGGCATGGGTCTTTGATTCATTAGATAGGGACACAGTGACATACAAAGACTTCATATCGATTCTCAAGACGTATACATATCGACAATCCTCATTAGCTTATATGTTTGTATACATACTTGTAACGTTCACTTTTAGATACTAACAAGTTGTATTTGCTAAAATAATTCGAACATGGCATTTAGGTTCTATGTCACTAATCATCATGGAAGGCATGATCCAGCAAGGAAGGAAAAACTGGCTATAAAAACACTATGTGCGGTAAGTGTAACTTACTTCTTCAGTACTCCGTTACATGGCTGTCAAAAGCATTACTTAACATTTTCATATGCAAAACACACAGTGCCCCAAGCAGAAGCCTGAGAGTGTACATTGTGGATATTATATATGTTCTATGATGAATAACACCGGTGCCTATAGGAGACACCCCTTAAAGGTAAGTTTGAACCTCTTCACCCGTAGTATAAAAACTTCGTACATGATATGAAATACTAAACCGAAACTTGTTCTCTTGTAGTGGAGAGAAGAGAAAGGAATGAAAAGAGACCCATACAAGGATGACCAACTCTTAGAGCTCGTCGGCAACCTTTGCAACTTCATATTGGACCAGATTGTACACGTCAGAGGCGCCTACCATGACCGAGAGTCTGAGTTAGGTACAAATCCTCAGTACCAACACCTTCGTGAGACTGAAAGGCTAGCTCTAGGACGTTGATAACAATGTGTTTGGAATTTGTATATTTAATGATGGATTGTATATATTCTTGTGAATTGGACTTGTCATTGTAGTTTATAGAATACTCTTGTGCTTGTAGTCGTGGTCGCGGGGCGTTCGGCAACGCGAACGCTGGTCGCGGGCCGTTCGGCAACGCGAACGCGGTTCGGAATGTTGGTCGCGGGGCATTCGGCAACCCGAACGCGGTTCGGAACGTTGGTTGCGGGGCGTTCGGCAACGCGATTTTGAATTATAAATTCGATTTTTTTTGCGAGAAAACATACTGTAGTGCCCATCCTGGCATGACGCCCACCTTGCCAGTGCCAGCAGGGGCATGAGCTTAGTGTCGTGCCTAGGACGCAAACTCAGCCCACGGGGCTAGCACCGCATGACACGACTTATTGGGTTGGCACGATGGGGCTCAATGCTTTCTAATAGTTGATTCTCTCAAGATGAACCACAACCGTCGGCTCAACAAAGAACATCATATATAAAGGCTACTCGCTCTGAAAGCCTAACTCTCTTTCTCTCTATTCTTGACTCGAGTCCCGTCTCCCTCTCACCCAGTCTCTCTTGAGTGTGACGACGACTCGTGCGCAACTTCATGGTGAGGCACGACAGCAACGGTAGGGCGGCACGCGAGGCATAGAGGTGGCACAACGTACGACTAGATGTGCTACATAGCAGTGACATGCTGAGCGGAGGTAGTGCGGCGACGTCTCAAACGTTGTGCACCGGCGACGGCAGCTGGGCATGGCGAGATCGTGGAGGAGACATAGCAGATACGCTTCTCTAGCTGGGTTTGGTGGTTTGGGCCTCAAAACCATCAGCGGACGGTTTAACGGGTTTGGGCCTCAAAATCCAGGATGGAGTTCGAGGTGGTACATGGTGTCATCGGGAAGCTTGCATCGAGGCAAAGCATTCTCATGAAGGGCTCATGGCCGTCGGATACACGGATGTCTACTTGGACAATTATAGCCTGGGGTTAAGTGGTTTAGGCAAAATATCTAAGGGCAAGCTTGAAATGTGTAATATGGATCTATAAATAAGAGGGGACGCTGCGCAAGCTAGCCATCTCTTCCTATTTTAGTTTTCATCTCTAGGTTGTTTTCTCTTAGGTGTAGCCAGAATTAGTTTCACAGAGTTGAATATCTCTGATTTTACCTAAATGAAAAGAAATGCAGCAATTTTACATTTTAGATTGTAAAACACATATGATTTTACATTTAGATTAATTAACAGACAATTACATAATCATAGACGTCAACAGAAACCAATTGATTTAACCATCAATTTCTCACAAACTTGAGAAATCCCTGTTGATTTAACCATTTTTAGGCTCGCACGTTCGCGCCACCGGACTTCCCTCGTGGCGACGGCGCGGGGGCGAGGAGGGCTTCCGCGCCCACCACCCTCCACTGTGCCCGCCCCATCTCTAGGTACTCAGCTGCCATTCCTGACGTGACCAACCGACCCCGATAACCCCATCTCAAACCTTAAATAACACAACAACAGGTTCAGATTCGAGATCGAGACAGGAAATCTCACCTCTTCACGGTGAGATGGCAGAGCCATACTCGCCGGAAGAACGCTGCTGAAGTATCCGTCTGTGTCCATACCCGAAGGGATGGCTTGGCCTTGGCGGCAGTCCTCGGCGCTTGACGCGCGGAAGTAGGCAAGGAAAATAGTATGAGGGAGACCCAGATATATTTCTGTGCCACCGGCAATCGCCATCGGACTCGATCGACTTGGAATCAAAATATTAATGCGCCAGGCCTAACAACTATAAGCCTAATTTTTTTTCGGTTTGGGCTTTCACTCTGACGCGTGGACGCTGGTTTTTCACGACCACAAAGAGTAACTACGTAAAACAACATCCGTGCAATGGCCCGACCCATGAGTCAGTCAAAATACGACATCTCTTTGTAATTGCCACATACGTAGCACTGTATAGAGGGAGTTGAACCCGACCAACAACTCATGTCATGAAGAAGGTCTTTAGAGGTACTAGCAATTAGCATGAGTTGTATAGTGACAAATCAATTTCTTTTTTAACACATTTCTTGACGAAATGGTCAAGTACTAATCTCGTAAAAGTTGAATAATATAAATAGTTTATTAGGAGCACTTAAGACATATGTGTCGCATGATAAGAAAATGCTTAGTTGTTTAATTTCTTGAAAACTAATTAATTATGTAGCACCAAATGATGACCATGTGTATTGCAGAATGGGACATATTACACATTTCAGATAACATGTTTGCAGAGTTTGGTGAAATTTGTTTAAAGCATGTTTTTACCATTTATTTTGCAAGGTTAAATGAAGTCAGATGGTCTAAACAACTTATGAGTTAAAACACACTAAGCCATTATTTACACTAGTTATATGGCACCAACTACATAATGCATGGCCATGTATGCAAAAATTAAACATGCACACTTTAGATAACTAGATTGCAAAGTTGGTAAATTTTGAATGACATTTGATATTTTTCTTTAGGAATGTTAGATGAGGACAAATGACTTGGGTTTCAAACACTAATGTTTGTTGGCCAGCCCCAACCGATAGGCCCCATGGGGCCACCCAATTGCGAATGGCCAACATGGAGAGGTCGAACCTCTCTTATCGGCTCGTGGCTAGTCGATTCAACCTATCGGACATCAAATGGGCTGATAGCTTCCATGTCACCGATCCAAATGGGGATAGACTACTAGAATCACAAATTTTAGACAAAAATCCACCTATTTTTGCAATTTTGATTAAAATGACACTATTTCAAAAAAAAATCCAGTCCCCATCCTCCAAAGAAAATCCCTAACTATCCTCCAAAGAAACTCCCCATCAAATGGCCGATAACTCGTGCGGAGCTCTAGCGAAGACCATGGCTAGCTACGGGATGATAAGACATGGTAGGGAAGGTGAAGTGAATGGAGCGGAAGCTAATGTGCATTTGCTGTTTAGGGATCAGTAACGGCTATACAGCCTGTTCGGCTGGCTGGGCTAGATCGTGGATTATTTACTGTTGGCTTGTTTGGTTGGTTTGGTGTGAGAGAAAAATATTGTTTCTGCTTATAATCCACGATCAAATACGATCGTTTACGGCCTGCCGAACAGGCTGAATGAACTAGCTAAGGGCTTGTTTGGTTTGTTTACTGGGTCCTGTATCGCCTTGTCTAGTCAGGACGGCGAGGATGCCAGGCGTTTGGATCTCGAGCGATCTTTTCTAGGAGCCTTTGCGGGCTAACTTCAGACGTCGTTTCCCTTGCTAGCTCAAACGAGCTAATCGACTCGCCTGGGCTTCCGAGGCCCTCGTAGCATGTTGGCGCTGGCGAGGCGAGGAGAGCTGCTGACCTCGGAACCAAGCATGCCCTGATTTAGACTGCTCTCGTTGCGGCTTGTTTGGCTATGGTTGCGTCTATTTGATGTAACATCTATGGTAGATAAGAATTCATTGTTTACAACCATAGCCTCTGGCTACAGCATAAAAATCTGCAGCGAGCAAAGCCATTATTTCTGATGAGAAATTTTACGATGGTTGAAAAATACATGGCCATTTATTGGACGAGATCGAATGGTGGAAAAATAGAAGGTGCCTAACTGAAAGTATCTGGAGGTACCAAGTAGGTGGAGATAGTACCAAATTAGGTGGGGCCAGTACCAAAATATATGGAAAAATATCTATTTTTCATTTTATAGAACAAGGGTAAATCAGTCATTTTAGACATCCAAATCCAATCACCAGAATCCAACTGAAATTCAATTCAATTAAAATCATCACTCCAATCCTAATAATTAGTACAGATATCCAATCCGGCTGCACCTAAATCCAAATCCAACCAAACACATCCAAGACTAAGCTACATGTCCGCTGCGAACGCCCGCACAGAGCAGAGCTCACTAATCCACGATGGCGGAAGGTGTTGCACCCGGACCTCCAGTCCAAGGTATGGGCAGAGCTGGACGCCGACGTGGCACTAGTAGAGAAACGGCATTTGATCCATTTCGAAATTTGGTTATAGTCCCGGTATTTTTCGCGCTCGGGACTAGAGAAATCTTTAGTCCCGATTGGTAGCTTCAACCGGGACTAAATGTCTCTGCCCAACGGCTACTGCGCCAGGCTTTTGTTGGAGGGGACCTTTAGTCCCGGTTGGAGCTACCAACCAGAACTAAAGGCTCATTTTTACTCCCGGTTTGTACCTCCAACCGGGAGTAAAAGTCTACTCCCTACTGGAGGCTTCGTCCGGGACTAGAAATGAACATTTAGTCCCGGTTTCTGTCTACAACCGGGACTAAAGGCCCCCTCCTATATACCCCTTGTTCCTTTTCGAGCCCGAGCCACTTCGAGCTCAGTGTTCTTGCTTCATCGCCGGCCTCTCTTCTTCCTCATCACCGGTGATCACAAGATTTCTTACATTCCTTCATCGATTCTTCGGTTCTAAAGGTTACCAACTTTATACTCTCATGTTTCATCAGTAGCTTATTTTATTTTGTGGACTAGATATATGTGGGTTTTTTTATGGTAGATTTTTTTATTTGTAAGCCATTTAAGCTCAAAATCATTTTAAAGTTTGCATATTTGGATGAAGGAAGGTTAAAGTAGTTATTCAAAACTAGTATTGAGCTTTCATTTCTAGCATGCATAGCACACTTCATGTTTTAGAGATATAGAGAATTTTAGAGTTTTTTTTTAATTTTATTTGTTTATAAAATAAGAAATTTATATTATATTAAAAATGAGTATAGAGTAGATGGCAACTGCTTCCGGGTCCTCGGTCTCTCATCGGGTTACAAAGCGACTGAGGCCGGACCTCCCTCTCATTGCATGCGGCAAGTGTGAGGAGAAGATTGTGATGGAGTACCGGGTGAGGAAGGAGTGTCCCAACAAGGGCCGTATCTTCTACAAGTGTCCGGATCGCAATGTGAGTTATTTTGTCACATTTGATGATTATGGTTAATTTATACTTATTTTCATGATGATTGTGATTAAAGTTCTAATTTTTGTTTTAATTTCGGTGGGATGGCACTGGATGTTTAGGCTGGTACTGGGAGGAAGAGTATGGTGAACACGTGCAAAACTCTCTTGCACAGGCGGTTACGGCGGCTGATGAGGCAGTGATACTGCGGAAAAAGCCCATAGATGTTGAACAAATGCATGATCTGTCTGTTTTAGTTGGGATTGATCGCGAAATCCTTATGTTGCTGAAGTGCATTTTAGCTTTAGTTTTTTAGTGATAGTTGGGATTGTCTACATTGTAGCGAGACTTTCATAAATTAATACCTTGTGTGGTGGCATGTATGTCGTATAATTAACTAATTATGTTCTAGGTTTTAATATGGTATGTATGTGATGTAATGCAGATGAGACGGCATTGGATGTACAATGCTGATCGTCGCTCCCAAGAGTTCATTGAGGGCGTGCATTCTTTCTTACGTGTGGCCGAGGCAAACAAACGTGATGGTTTCATGTGCTGCCCATGTGCCATATGTAAGAATTTGAAGGAATATGCTAGCTCAAGGAGTCTTCATTCACACTTGTTGAAGTCGGGTTTCATGCCAAACTATATTTGTTGGACGAAGCATGGAGAAACCAGGGTTGTAATGGAAGAAGGTGAAGAAGAACAATGGGACGATGATGACATTATTGCTAAATATGGGGCGTTCAATGATACTGCAATGGGGGAAGCTGAAGAAGAGGTAGGGGCAGAAGATGAGCCCGCTGATGATCTTGGTCAGGCCATTCATGACGCACAAAGAGAATACGAAAGTGAAAAGGAGAAGATCAAGTTCGACCGCATGTTAGAGGATCACAAGAAATTGCTATACCCAACCTATGATGCGGGGCAGAAAAAGTTGGGTACCACACTGGAATTGCTGCAATGGAAGGCAAAGAATGGTGTATCTGACAAGGGATTTGGGGAGTTACTGAAAATCCAAAAGAAGATGCTTCCGAAGGATAACGAATTGCCCGCCACTACGTACGAAGCAAAACAGGTAGTCTGCCCTTTGGGATTAGAAATCCAGAAGATACATGCATGTCCTAATGACTGCATCCTCTACCGTGGCGAGGAGTACGAGAACTTAGATGCATGCCCGGTATGTCATGCATCGCGGTATAAGATCAGGCGAGATGACCTTGGTGATGTTGAGGGCGAATGTCCCACGAAGAAAATCCCTGCCAAGATTATGTGGTATGCTCCTATAATACCATGCTTGAAACGTGTGTTTAGAAAACAAAGACCATGCAAAGTTGTTGCGATGGCACAAAGAAGACCGTAAGGTAGACAATATGTTGATACACCCTGCTGATGGGTCCTAGTGAAGAGCAATCGATAGAAAATTCCCAGAGTTTGCAAATGACGCAAGAAACTTAAGGTTTGCTTTAAGTACGGATGGTATGAATCCATTCGGGGAGCAGAGCAGTAGTCATAGCACTTGGCATGTTACTCTATGTATCTACAACCTTCCTCCCTGGTTATGCATGAAGCGTAAGTTTATTATGATGCCGGTGCTCATCCAAGGCCCAAGGCAACCTGACAATGATATCGATGTGTACCAGAGGCCACTAGTTGAAGAACTTCTACTTTTGTGGAACAGACCAGGTGTACGTGTGTGGGATGAGCACAAATAGGAGCACTTTGACCTGCGAGCATTGTTGTTTGTAACAATCAATGATTGGCCTGCTCTAAGTAATCTTTCAGGACAATCAAACAAGGGATATAATGCATGCACGTACTGTTTCGATGACATTAAAGGTATATTCTTGAAAAAATGTCGAAAGGTCGTGTACCTTGGCCATCGTCGATTTCTTCCTGCGAATCACCCCCTAAGAAAGAAAGACAAGCATTTTAAAGGTAAGGCAGACCACCAGACTAAGCCGGACAACCGAACTGGTGAGGATGTACTCAATATGGTCAAGGATGTGAAAGTAGTATTTGGAAAGGCACATGGCAGTGAACCTGTTCCGAACGACGCCGACGGTCACGCACCCATGTGGAAGAAGTCCATATTTTGGGAGCTACCCTATTGGCAAGTCCTAGAGGTCCGTAGCGCGATCGACATGATGCACCTGATGAAGAATCTTTGTGTGAACCTGCTAGGCTTCATGGGTGTGTATGGGAAGCCTAAGGACACACTTGAAGCATGACAGGACCTGCGGTGTTTGAAAGAACAAGACAACCTGCATCCAGAGAAGACAGATGATGGACGCCATTACTTAAGTCCTGCCAGCTACACTCTTAGCAAAGAAGAGAAGGAAAAGCATGTTTCAATGCCTAGCAAGCATCAAGGTACCATCTGGATTCTCCTCGAATATAAAGGGTATAATAAATGTGCCAGAGAAAAAATTCCAAAACTTAAAGTCCCATGACTTCCACGTGCTCATGACACAATTGCTTCCCGTTACATTAAGAGGAATTCTACCTCCAAATGTACGTCTAGCCATCGTGAAGCTATGTGCATTCCTAAATGCAATTTCTCAGAAGACAATCGATCCAATAGATCTAGCTAAACTACAGAATGATGTGGTTCAGTGTCTTGTCAGCTTTGAGTTGGTGTTCCCTCCTTCCTTCTTTAATATCATGACATACCTCCTAGTTCACCTGGTCAATGAGATTAGCATTCTCGGTCCTGTGTTCCTGCACAACATATTCCCCTTTGAGAGGTTCATGGGAGTCCTAAAGAAATATGTTCACAACCGTGCTCCACCAGAAGGAAGCATCGCCAAGGGCTATGGAACAGAGGAGGTCATTGAGTTTTGTGTTGACTTTATTCCCGACCTTGACCCGATTGGTGTTCCTAAATCGTGACGCCAGGGGATACTAAGTGGAAAGGGGACACTAGGGAAGAAACCATACATTGGTATGTAGGACAATTATTTTAATAAAGCACACTACACAGTTCTATAAAACTCCTCTTTGGTGGATCCGTATATCGAGACACATAAAGAGTTGCTCCGATCCGAGTTTCAAGGGAAGTCTAAAGCTTGGATTACGCGTCAGCATATGGAAACTTTCAGCGACTGATTGCAAAAAGAATGTCAGGGTGATGAGAGTATTGATGAACAACTTTATTTGTTGGCTAGGCAGCCATCGTGGCATATCCTCACATACAAAGGGTACGAGATAAATGAGAATACATTTTACACAGTAGCCAAGATAAAAGGAGCACCAACCAAAACAGTGGTGTCCGCATAGATGCCATTGACCCTAATGGAAATAACAAATATATTATGGCCGCATAGAGGAGATATGGGAACTAAACTATGCACCTACTTTTAAGGTACCTTTGTTCAAGTGCCAATGGGTAAAGGCGACTGGAGACGGGGTAGCAGTCGACAACCAGTATGGAATGACAACCGTGGACCTCAACAATATTGGGTACAAAGATGAACCGTTCATCCTTGCCAAGGATGTGAATCAGGTGTTCTATGTCAAGGACATGGATACAAAACCAAAGAGAGGGAAAAACAACAACGACCCAATCAATGAGCCAAAGCGCCACATAGTTCTTTCAGGGAGAAGAAACATCGTCGGAATTGAAGACAAGTCAGACATATCAGAAGATTATGAAAATGATGACCGAATTCCACCCTTCACAGTGAACAAAGACCCAAGCATCCAGCTAAATGATGAGGACACTCCACGGTTACGGCACGATCATAACCAAGGGATATATGTTAAGAAGAAGTTCACTACTGTGCCCGCTTGATATATATAGTGATGTATTAGACCTATTATGTAATAATTATGACTTTAGATTTTTTTGTCGTGTTTTCATATTTTCTACGGTTTAAATGAATTTTCTTCTAGACGGTGGATTTCCTGTGGAGAATGTGTGATGAAAAACCAAATGATAAACGTTAATAAGATGTGAAAACTAATTTCCTGTCGAAAAACAATAGTTTTAATGATTTTAATTAAGTAGTATATTTTTGCATGGTGTAAATTGTAATTATTATTTACACTATGTCAAATATTTATACAGTAAAACAAAAAAGTTTAGTTTATAATTTTTTGTTGCGTATAATAATGCAAAACCAAGTCAAAGAATTTTTTTATAATTTTTGGATAATATTTTATTTATTAGGCAATTAATAACTCTCTACATATTTATATAAAAGAAATATATAAAAAAAGGAAAAAAACTTATGGTAATTGGAGAAAGCCAACTGCAGCTCCTCCTTTACTCCCGGGTGGATCAACCACCCGGCACTAAAGGTGGAGCTTTAGTCCCGGGTGTATCCACTAGCCGGGACAGATCCCCCTTTACTCCCGGGTGGATCAACCACCCGGGACTAAAGGTAGAGCTGCAGTTTTCGCGGCTCGCCCAAATGCCCTTTACTCCTGGGTCGTGGGTACACCCGGGACTAAAGCTGAGACCTTTAGTCCTGGTTCTAATAATAGCCGGGGACTAAAGAGTCTTTAGTCCCGTTTGGTAGCTCCAACCAGGACTAAAGGTATCCCTTTATAAACTATGCCCTAGTTCTCTTCCTCTCTGTCTCCGCCACGCCGTCACCTTATCTTCTCCACCAGATCGATCCAGCAGTGCCGTCGCTCCCAGGCGACCACCCTAGCCTCGCCTCATCAGCGCGCCTCTTCTCCAGCCGGCCAGCGCGCTTCTTCTCTGGCCGGCCAGTGCGCCTCGCTAGTCCTCGCTGGAGCGCGCGTCGTCCTCGTCCCCGGCCCCCACCTCGCTCGTGCTCACCGGAGCGCGCCGAGCCTTCCCCGCGCTGCCTCATCGGAGCTCGCCCGAGCCTTCCCCACGCGCGCTGCCTCACCGGAGGGCGGCCGAGCCTTCCCCGCGCTGCCTCACCGGAGCTCGCCCGAGCCTTCCCCACGCGCGCTGCCTCACCAGAGCGCGGCCGAGCCTTGTATGTGCTTCCTTCATTCAGACATGCTGCATACCGAACCAAGGAAAGATTTTATGTTGTAATTAGTTTCTCTTGTATGTGCCTGTCAGTAGCATTGTATGTTTGAGTTTCTGTAACACTTGAAAACGCGACGTGCAGGACGGCGGAGAACTCGTGCTGTCGACTCCACGCGGCTGCGGTACCCAGCGGTGCGGCTCGTTTCCATCAGGAGTGCCAGGCAGGCGTCAGTCGTCGTTCAGCTCTGCCGGTCATGGTTTTGCGGTTGCGTTGTTGTCTTGTGCACTTTGTTCGTAGAATCGGAGCCCGAATAGCCGGCCTGACAGTTTTCGTTGCGTTGCTGCGGTCCGGGGTGCAATACAACGCAATGACAATTGACAATGCATTGCTAGGTCAAAATATGGTCGTTTCTATGGACTCTGTGACTAAACATTTTATTTTAACTTTTTATTAAATGAAAAACTTAGAAAATTGTTAGAAAATTGTAGAAAATCTGTACTAGTTGAACTTGCGGACCGTGTTCAGCTCGGCGAGCATGTTCTCTGCCGAGCAGTAACGGACGTCAAGGAGGAGCTTTGATTCTATGAGAGAGAGCGGCAACGGTCGTGGAAGACCGTGTTTCCTTCCCCGTAGAATCGGAGCTCTTCCTTGGCCAAGTACGGTGCCGTTCGGTGGAGAAATGCTCGCCGAGATGATCATGTAAGCAAGGTCAACTAGTACGGATGGTTATTTATTGAAACATATTTTATTTTTTTATAGATATATCTAGTGAAGTAAAAGCTAGATGGCTGCCCCGAGAGACAACATGGATGAAGAAATGATGAATATTATCAACACCGGCACTCAATTTGCCGATGGTGGCCAGCAGGATGTAGATGACGGGAGTCAATACTTGGCTCTTGAAGATAACCAAGAAAATATTATGAAAGAAAATACTGGCGAGGTATATATATTTATATATATATATTTGAATATCTATCATCTATTATGTGTACACATGATATTTATTTATTCTTTTTTTATACGTAGCCCTCTGGATTGACGACCACAACGGCGAAAAGCAAAAATAGTCGAGGCCCGAAAAAGCCATTGGAGGGGCGCTACATAATATCGGAATTCAATATCGAGACAGGCGAACCCCTTGGTCCACATGCAAGGAAATTCGTGCAACACTATGGGTACCTTGTAAGGGACAGACTTCCGATCAGTGCCCGTGAATGGAAGCAAAAGATCAACGAGCCTCATGTTAGTTTTGTCTCTGATCTTGATAAGAATTTAATTTGGGATGATATCCTTCAATATTTCATGTTGCAAGCGGATGATTATGATGATATCAACGATGATGAATTGAAGGAGTTAGTTCGAAAGTGGGCTATGAAGAAGATGGCCACACAATTCCAGACTTGGAAGAAATCCCTATACACGAAATACGTCAAGAAGAACCTAACGCCTAATTTCAATACTAGGGGCCCGCTCGTAAAGTTGAGGCAATGATTTTGTATAGTACAAGACATCGGAAGAGGGTGAGGAACGGGTGAGAAGGAACCAAAAGAATGTCCGACAGAAGGTATACCACCATGGTATGGGATCTGGTGGCTACGCGACTGCCATTCCCAAGTGGGAAAAAATGGAAACGGAAATTCTTGCCAAGGGTATCACACCAGAATCACTCAATTGGCCCAAACGCGTGAAGAATTGGTTTTTCGCTCATGGGGGAAAACTGAACCTAGAGACCGGGAAGCTGGTTCATGGCCCAAAACTCGAAAGAGCAACACAAAGATTATCTTATGCTCTACAAGTTAAAGCTATTGGTGCGTTTAGACCCAATAGAGAGAAGGATGAACCGACGTATGCCATCGGGACTGCTGAACACAGTGGCCGAACAAGAGGTTTAGGACGGAACATTTCTTGGGAGCATGGTTTCCCTAACGACAGAGATACCTACATAAGCCGGCAGAGAAGGAAGGATGAGGAAGCAGCGCGGATCAGCAGGTTGGAGGAATATGTTCGTGAGTCACGGGAGGCGTTGCTTCAAGCATAAGAGCGCGAAAAAACATGCAAGCTAGAATGTAGGACGAAATCATAAAGCAAGTGCAAATAGCAATGAGTGCCCAAAGGCAGGCATCAGATCTAGGAATCAACATTAATATTAGCCCCCTGATCAGTTGAAAAGCATCTGCGCTTCCACGGAGTTGCCAAATCAAGATGACGCAATGCTACGTTTCCCTATGGATGACATCACTGCACCGTTTACATCATGTGAGCTACATATTCCAAAAGAGAATGCCACAATCATGGTGGCTCTCGGTGTTTTTTCTCCTCCAGATCCTACCAAGACACCAAGAATCCATGGGGCAATAATACCACCTGGATATGTTAGCGTCTCAGTGGATAGAGTTAACAAAGGTTTTAGTGATCTGGCTCTTGACATTCCAGGAGGTGATGGGGAGAAGACTCTAGGAGAAGCAGAGAAGACATTCATACTATGGCGCAAGCGCTACATCATTATTCCCAGGGTCTCTAGTCCACCGCCGCTTCCTCAATTGCCAGACAATAGGTGCGGACAAAAGTGAACAAATTTTTTTTCACTAATTTTCTATTGACATGCATGATTAAAAATAACAATTTCTTATACCTAATTATTCTTTTTTGTACTCACACAGCAGGGTCTCTGCCAACCTAAGTCCAATTATCCAATCTCTAGATCATCATAGTGCTCCGGGAAATTAGGTGGCAACGCCGCCACCGCCGCCACCTCCAAGGAGGTCTCCAACGCCTCCGAGAAGGTCTCCAACGGCTTCCCTGCCTCCCTTGATGACTAAGAAGAAGCCAGCTCCTAAGAGGTCCGCCCCGCAAACGAAGCCGTTGGCCCATCAGCCGGCAAAGAAGAAAACCTCATCTAATCCAGTTATTCCCCAAAAACTGTCGTACGAGAAAAGTGAAAAGGAATTAAATGCTGCAGTACAAAAAGATGTGGACAGTTTCTTCAAAAAAGTGAAAAAACAACGAGAAGCGAGGGAGAACCCGGAGAAACCGTACTTCTACCTACCTCCAGATCTTCTAAGAAAGAAGGTGGACCAGAAAAAGCGGGAATCTCAAAAGACCCTGCCAAAATCGGACTACGACCGCTCTCTCACCAAGTCATTTGAGGCGGCGCAGAAAAAGACTAGACCAGGGAAAGGTGTTGCACAACTCGGACAACAATCGCAACAATCAGTCCCCCCTCTTGTCGTTCGTAATGAATATGGTTCAAACTTAGACTTAGGCGTCGATTTTGAGGAGCTGGCTCGGTTTTACGAGTTGCCTAAGTGCTCGCTGAAGGACTATCTGCTCCGAAAGTGGATCCTTGGAAGAAATTTAAACATGGAAAGAGTCTATACAACCCTGAGGCCTTAGGTGAACTGGGTACGCAAATGTACCTGCTAAACAAGTGGTACATGGCGGCGTGTGAACGGGGAGAGGCCTTTGTTCCTGTCAGAGTTAGAAACCAACATTACTTCCGTGGCGATGACGTTATATATGTCGAGTTTGTAGAATTACACCAACTATGCCACCTGGACTCTCTCGACAAAAGTCTCATTAGCTGCTATTGTCTGTAAGTGTGATTATTTTCTACTATTAAAGTATATATATATAAAGCTACATGTATATATATAAATTATATATCCTCACACTATATTTTTATATATGCAGATATGAGATGACAGAACTCAGAAAGAGAAATGATAATGATGTTGGTTTCATTGATCTAAATGTCGTATTCAAACACCCTAACCCCCGCCTCAATGGAAAGCTGAACTCAAGAAAAATCTCATGAGGTTCTTAGTGAACCAACAAAACAAGAACATACTCTTCTCCTACAACTTCAAGTGAGTGTTAAATAATTAATGTCGATCATATGGACATTTGTTCAATTATTTGCTTACTAGCTAAGCTATCTCCCATATATATATATGTTGACTCTAGTTAATGTCGATCATATTTGTGTATAAAAACATATGCAACAATCACTGGATATTGATGGTCATCGATATGGCCAATAGTCGGTTGAGCATCTTAGACTCGTTAAGAAAAGAGCAAACAGAGTACCAAGACATGATAGATATTATCCAAGGGTAATTTGGTCTCTCTAGCAACTATATATACCCCGATCTCTTAACTGCAACAATTATTAAAGGCCAAATTAATTTTTTATTTTATTGGGTGCAGTGTTTGGAAAAGTTTCATTGAGGAACACCACATAAAACATTGCAAAACGCCACTGAATGTAATCGCACACAAAGTAAGTACTAGCTACATTTATATATATATATATATATATATAGAACTACTATCCTATAGCTGGCTGCAGAATAACTTATTCTGTAGCCACTTTGAGTTACGATAATTACTATGTTAATTTACGAGATTTACAGTAATTCCTTACTAAGTGGTTTACTATAACGTTATGGTAAATATTCCCATGTGTTATAGTAACCCAACTATCGTAAATATGTATTGACATTATGGTAAATTAGTATATAAAATTATGGTAAATAGAGGTGGCTATAGAATAACTTATTTTGTAGCCGGCTGCTGAATAGCCTCTCCCTATATATATATATATATATATATATATATATATATATATATATATATATATATATATATATATATATATATATATATATATAAGTCAATTAACACCATGCATGTTTTCAATTCACCGGATCTTTTTTCTCGTAAAAGTGGGTTCTGAGACAAGAACAGGGGAACAACTACTGCGGATACTATGTTTGCGAGTTCATCATGGCGTACGCAAAAAGAACTCCTGAAGAGATCCTCAAAGTACGTTATATAAATATATTCATATATTCACAATTTCTTTTGTTGCTCATATATAAGTAATCACGTGACCAACACACATATATATATATATATATTAATATTTTTCCTTTAATTTTTATTGAAGACTCTATGGTTGAAGGAAAAAGTCATACGACGTGACCAACTGAAAGCAATTCAAGAGACCATAGCAGGATTTCTTAATGACCAGGTCCTCAACCCCGTCGACGAGTTCTACAATGACGTCAACGAAACATGGAAGCAAAACCAGATGGAGTGAATTTGTTATCCCAAGGATATGATAGAATATACAATGCAAGCTTTATTTGTAATATACATATTATATGTACATAAAATAACGTACAATATATGTATATGCATGTAATATATACGTTAGTTTCATACTTTAGTTTGTACAAAATGTTCGAACATTATAAACGTGTAGAATACGTATATTACTAGCAGCGTAGAATGCGTATTCGAAAACCTATTCGAAAATCAAAACGAATCATCAATTGAAAATAGAAACAAAAAAAAAGAAAAAAAAAGAAACCTTTAGTCCCGGTTGGTAATATCAACCGGGACTAAAGGGTCGCCCCACGTGGCCAGGCCGGGAGGCATTTTTAGTCCCGGTTGATCTTACCAACCGGAACTAAAGGTGCATCTTTAGTCCCGGGCGAGAAGTCGGGACTAAAGGAGGGGCCCTTTAGTCCCGGATTCGTGCTCCCGATTGAGAAACCGGGACTGAAGGGGTTTTCCAACCAGGAGTAAAGCCTGTTTCTATACTAGTGTGGGCTGCGGCTGCGCCGTGTCCGACACCATTGTGGCCCGCCTGCCCTACCTCAGTGCGTCGTGAAGGAGATGCTCCGCAAACGACTCGCCGTGAACGACGCGGTGGTCGGCGGCCACTGGTCCCGGCCGGCACCACGGCCACGGTCTAGCCGGAGTCTCCGCATTCTTCCCAAATCGTTTGAGGAGTACGTGAGCGTGCTGGCCTGCTGGGCGGAGACCTCCGGCTCGCGTCGTTCCATTGGATCCGCCCAGCCATGACGTCTACTTCCAGGAGGGCACAAACTCAATTACCAAAATACCCACTATAATATATTTCTCAATTAATTTTTAGAAAATAGAAAAAGATGAAAGTAGCTGGAGGTACCACGGTACTTTTCTGACCATCGTAAAATATCTCATTTCTGATATGTTGTGCGTGACCGGAACCGGGTGGTATATAAATAATGAAATGAAAGATACGCTATAGGCTTTGAAATGGCATTTTCAGATTACTCCACGCGACAAACACTTGGTTCTTGCAATGTCCCACAACAAAAGGCGACCAGAGCCCAGATGGAGGATATTCATTACCACCTTCAGCAGAACAAAACAGAACAGATATGATAGATAGACCTATCTCACATGCATGGCTCGTGTTAGGCGTTACATACCAACAATATATGAAAGATATTTTATCTATCACTGTTGTAGGTGAATCCTATATATGAGCGTGCATAGTAGTGAACTAGTGATATGGTATTGTCACCACCAGCATGCATATATAATGCTGCTATACATTTCACATACATTATATTATAGAAGCAATAATGTTAAAGAAATCAATGAATTTGATTTCCTATGATAATGTACGTAGGAAATAATGAAAACTGTACCTGTACCTGTACCTGTACCTGTGGGAAACCTCTGTTGGCTAGCCAACAATACAGAAAAGCTGGTCAGAAGGTATATTTAAGACTGTCCAATCTAAAGCAGGGCATGGCATGCATATCAGCATATATATGGCTCTAAACAAGAGCCATATACAGGTAGCTAGGGAATAGTTGATCCCAAGTTGTAATAAAGCTAGGTTTGAAGTGGCGCGGGTTACATCCAGTCACCCAGACACCGGAGTGGAAGGCTGATATGCATGGTTGTACGTGTTGTGTGTATATGTCACGGCTTGCACAGCAGCACACAGCAAAGCAAAGCAAGAGGAGAGGACTGCTGATCGAGTGCTGATGCAGTGCAAGCACGCTAGCTAGCGCCTGATTGGGTAGCATGCGCGAGGCTGAGCTAGGCTCCCAAGATGCGGTATCTTTACGCTTTTATGTGTTTGGTTGTTCAGCCTTGCTGGCTCGCGTAGTACAAGCTAGCTACGCCTTGGTTAGTTGGATGGCTGCATCTTTGCTCAACATGTCATGTTTCAGATACCGATTCCAGCAGCGTTTCTGTAGAGCCTGGCTCGGGCGAGGCTGCTCTATCTCAGCCAGGGCGAGATACGAGCCATGCATCGTCTGGGGAAGCAATCAGGATTCTGGTCAGCTTTTACTGCTTGTCTCGCCGGAATAAACGGCATTCTGTCCGAGATCAGATCAGATCGGATGAGATGAGGCCATGAGGGTAATCGATCGAGAATGACATTTGTGTCACGTTCTTCTCATCCCCTTCTATTCTATTCGATAGTATATAGATGTAGATCTCTTCATCGGCTAGTATATGGAGAGCAGAATGTGAAGGCGAATGCACGGGCCCTCCAAAACACTCGGCAAACGACACCCGGCAAACGATTTAACGGTAAATGCTGTTTTGCCGAGTGTTTCTTTATCGGGCACTTAACAAAGACTTTACCGAGCGCCCCAAAAACACTTGGCAAACATTTAAAAAAAATAAAAAAAAAGCACCAGACACCGGCCCGCCACCACCACCTCCTCCTCCGCCGCCACCACCACCACCAAGGCCACCTCCTACTCCGCCACCACCACCGCCGCCACCACCAAGCCCGCCTCTTTTGCCTGCTCCGCCACCACCACCAAGGCCACCTCCTGCTCCTCCTCCATCCATGCCACCACCTCCACCACCACCCATGCCCGCCTCCCCGCAGCCGCGTCGTCCTCCCCGCGACGCCCGATGCAGCCGCGCCACCTCCCCATGGTCCCGTTGGCCTCCCTGCGCCGTCCTCCCTGCGCTAGATCGGAGTTGGGAGAGAGGAGAAAAGCTCACCGGAACCCTAGATCCAGGAGGAGGAGGGCCTACCTCGTCGGGGTCACCGCGCTGCCGCCACGCCGAGGTTGCCGCACCAGGGCCCGTCTGTGCCAGTGCTGCCGCGCCTGGGGTCGCTGTGCTGGGACACCGCACCGAGGGCCTCCCGCCGCCGTCCACGGCGCGGTGGGCGCGGTGGGGCGCGGGGAGGAGCACGGTGGGGCGCGGGGAGGAGCGTGGTGGGGCGTCGTGGGGGTGGGCGTGGTGGGAGGCGGCGGGGCTGGATCCGGAGGGGAGGGGAGGGGAGGGGCGGCGCGGCGGCCGGATCTAGGGAAATCCGAGAGGGAGGAGGGGGCCGGGAGCGGAGGGGAGGGCGGTGGCCGGATCCGGCGAGGGAGGGAGGGAGGAGGGGGCCAGGAGCAAGGGAGGGCATTAATAGTTTTTAAAATATATCAAAGTTCCTAATGCAAAATGTTTAGAACCAAGTGGGCCTCTCCTGGTGGGCTTCTTTTTCGACATGGGCTAAATCCTTCAAGTTGGGCCGGCTTCGTTGTGGATTGGACCAAGCGCATGCATGCCTTTTTCATTTTCTTTCGTTTTTCTCTTTTTTTATAAAACAGAGATCTTGCAAAATTCACAAAAAATCATAGAAAAATCAGAAAAATGCCAAACCAGTTTTGTTAGCTTCATAAAAATGTGATCTATCCATAGATGTTATAAATCTTATTAGGTTGTGCTTTTTTATTAATTCCCTAAAAAACCTTTTTTTATTAAAATATGGATTAGTTAATGGTACAACTAATTATTTCATCAACTTGAATCTTGGGCAGATTATTGTCTAATGAAATCTAAACAAATGCATTTATATAATTCCTGACAAGGGCTGCCATGTGAAAAATCAAGAGAGGTCTCCCGTCATAATCATTGGTGGACAGACCAATCCTTGGCACATCGACAAAAAAGTTACGAAGGTTGATATGATGCTTAAAAAAACAAATGTCGATATTGAGTCAGAGAAACACATGGGTAGTATGAAAAATAAGATTTATGATATATTTATATCTAAATAATTATGCACTTTGCAACGGAAGAAAAAAATATGCCAAGGTGTATATTAATTCGATACAGGTTTAATAGGACATTGTTATTTATTGCCAGCATTAACTTTATATTATGGATGTGACGGTCATCATAAAATAAATTACAAAAGCATAAAACATAAGATATGTACCATTCACATTATCGTTTTGTCAAATGATGGAGCAGGAGTCAAAACGCATGGGAAATGATGGAGCACCGTGTCGTCGACCACCTCTCATGGGAAATGATGGAGCACGAGTCAAAACGCATGCTCACTCCCCATCACCAGAAAGGCTAGTAGAATCTTCACCAACAAAGCTCGATGCTGTGGTGCGTTGTAGTGTTTGACCCAAACGCTCGATTCTTTCTTTCCAGCTCACGCAGCATCATCGATCGAGTTGGTCAACACCGGCAATGGGACCCAGTTTGTTTGTTTTTTCGGGTAGGTTTTTTTAATTTTATTTAAACACCACTACCACTTCAACGGTTCAACACCGGTAGTAGTTCAGAGATGAGAATCTGAACACGTACTTCTCTCGATCTGGAGTGTACCGTACATCGATCAGGTCCACCACGCACCTGCATGATTGTTCGTGTCATCTGTACGTGATCTGTTCTATGGAAACTTTGTGCATCTGGAGTGATTGTGCATCTGGAGCTTAACTACTGCATCTATTAAAAATGTTATGATAAATATTATTAGATCAATTCTAGGAAGTGTGTACTTTTTTTAGTAATATTTAGGGTTCCAGATATTAATGATATTTTGTATAAAACTTAGTTAAACTTGGGAAGATTGACTTAATTCAAACACTTCTTAGGATGGAGGTAGTAGTAGATCCTTACAGAATCATAATAACCTCCAAAATAAAATCAAACTGAATAAAATAAAGAAAAGAGCGGCACTGCACAATACCTTCCGTCTCTATTTATCTGTCGTTCTAGGGTGAGACCCATGTCCCAGAATAAGTGTGGTCTAGACTACTCTATATGGGCCCAAGGCCTACCATCTAGCGTTGCAGCCTTATCCTGTCACGGTGTCGGCGCATCATGTATGAGAAAGGATGCCTTGCTTGCAAAGCATCATGATGTGTTGTTAGAAAAGTTGGAGAGTGGGGGAGATTATCATTGGAAAAGGTTTGAGCAAGGAATGTAGCCTAGCAAGGCTTGGAGATACTAGATGGGGTTCACATCTTAAAACTTTACTTCGTATTTTGGTGATGTGGAAAGCTGGCATAGACATTCTTGAGATAATAAAGAAAGACTCTGTTAAATCAGGAAATAATGGTGGAGCATTTGGTTTAATTGGTAAAATGGAGAGGTTTGATTTTGTGTTCATAATGCATTTAATGATAGAATTGTTGAGCATCACAGACAGTCTGTCACATGCTTTGCAAAGGAAGGATCAAGACATTGTTGAGGCAATGCAATTGATCATAGATATCAAAGAGCAGTTGCAGGATATGAGGGACAATGGATGGGATCCCTTATTCAAAAGAGTGAAAACATTCTGTGTTAAGAATGAGATTGAAGTGCCAGATATGGACAAGAAAATAAATGCTAGAGCGACATCTACACGTAGAAAGCAAAAGGTAACAAACATGCACTTCTACCATGTTGAGGTTTTCCTTGCTGCCATAGATGCCATTTTGTCTGAGATGAATCATCGATTTGGTGAAGTTAGTTCAGAATTATTAGTATGCATGGCTTGTCTTAACCCAAGGAACTCCTTCTCTAATTTTGATATGGATAAGCTTGTAAGATTTGCTGAAATTTATGCTGCGGATTTTGACGTCGGTGACCTTCTTCTTTTGCCTGGTCAACTACGAGGATTTGTCAGTCGT
The DNA here is from genome assembly GCF_019320115.1 of Miscanthus floridulus. Classification (NCBI taxonomy): domain Eukaryota; kingdom Viridiplantae; phylum Streptophyta; class Magnoliopsida; order Poales; family Poaceae; genus Miscanthus; species Miscanthus floridulus. The sequence goes on along the minus strand of NC_089593.1, from coordinate 12,004,307 downwards.
GCAAGAAGAACTCAAGACTTTCTTGGATGTACAGAGCTTGGAAAGGTTGCTGAAATTATGGTCAAGACTAAAATGAACGCATCTTTATGGATTGGTGTATCGGCTCATTGAATTAACATTAATTCTTTCGATGGCAACAGCTTCAGTTGAGAGGATATTTTCTGCTATGTCTATTGTAAAGACAGATTTGCGTAACAAAATGGGTGATGAATGGCTCAATGACTTAATGATATGTTACACTGAGAAGAAGACATTTAGAAGCATCAAGAATGACAAAATCATAAAACGATTTGAAGACATGAAAACCCAGCGTATGTTAGTGCCTCGGAACAATTTAGTGGTATGATATATGTTCTCTTCTACCTTCAAAACTTTGAAGTTAGATACTTGAAATTTGTGTCACTAATTTATTTTTTCTTGTATAGATTGCTTCTAATGATTCATGAAGAATACAACAACGTGAATGCGTCATCATCTATCGATCTTTTGTTGGTTAGTTCTAAAAATTGTATCTTTTCCTTCTTCTTATGCGTTTTATGATGCACTTTCGATTGTTTATCATAGTTATCATGTAAAAGGTTTAAAACTGCTATATCTTAGCTTTGTATGGAATATAATTGAGTGAAGTTGGTCTAGCTTTTTTGGCCTAGCCCCTCCTAAATATTTTTTCTAGAACCGCCACTGCCTGCATGGAACTGTCGAAGGAGGAGGAGATGGACGCCGGGCTTGCGCGGCCCCTCGCCGTCGTGTCGCGCGGGCCATAGCCGCCGGAGGGCACGCGGGCCACCGCCGCCAGGGCACGCGGCCACCAACCGCCGGAGAGCGCCACCACGAGAGAGGTGAGGTTGAGAGAGAGAGAGGAGCCACGAGAGAGAGAGATAGAGGCGAGTTTCCTGTGAGAGAGTGAGGTGTGTGGCGCCGTCGGGTGAGGGAGCTGAGAGAGAGTTCGGATGGGTGAAACACTAAGTGCGGTATATATACATGGAGCACAGTATGGAGCCGAGATGGTGGGCTATCTGGGCTCCGAGCTGAGCCATTATTTACCGTCCGCCACCGTAAATGGATTAACCGAGGCGTTTGAGTTACATTGTGTGCTGTAGTTAATCATTATTAACCGAGGCGGTTGTGTTACATTGCCCACCTCGATTGGTTGTTGGGCCGGCTTCCCTGAGTCGAATAACCGAGACGGGCAACCGGCCCAACCGTCTCGAGGGCAAGTTTTGGAAACGCCTCGGTTAACAATCTGTGTACCAGTGCCCCGGTGCGCCAGCTGCCTGTAGCTACTCCACGTCTCCACCTCTATAGTGAGCCGATCCTGCTGCCTGCTGGCTGCTGCGTGCTGCGGTGCTGCTTGTAGGGAAAGGAGACGAGAGCATGCATGCACGCCAGAGCAGAGCAGAGCCACGGATGATGGATCAATGTCTCCGTCTGCACCACAAATGCCACGAAGCGGACCAGTGGAGGGAAATTGCGGGCCTGTTAACTAGTCAACTTTAACACCAGAACATGCCCTGCGTCTCGATCTGCCCGCTGCGTGCGCGGCTGCTTGTCTCACTCGACCAGCTCGCGAGAGTCGTCTCTCACTCTCTCGTCGCAGAGCCTGCTGCGCGGCTGCATGCTGCGGGCGGCAGAGGCCAGGTCACACTGCCACAGGCAAGCACGCTGGCCAACGGCCGGCGCTAGGACCGGCGACGACTGGGCCTGGCTTCCCCACCCACAGCAGCACGCTGCCGCTGCCGCTGTCGCTGTGACTGTATGCGCCTGTGTGCATGCATGCAGGTGAGGGAAGACAGACACGTAGCAGAGGCGGCAAAGCCGGGGTCCAATCCACGATGCACCACGTCTCTAGCCTCTGTAGCCTGCTGCTTGCCTTCTCTTTTCACGAACCCCTTCCCTTTGCACACAGACACAGCACACTACGTGCTCACCTTGGCTCACTCCACGTCGTCCACTGCTAGTAAGAGTACTCCTACACAGTCTACGTACTCTGCCAAGGGATGTGGTCATTTCGAGCTTATTCGGCTGAGCAAGTTCAGCTGGGTTTTTTTTTCAGCAGTATTTTTCTCACAAAATTTCAGCAGCCGAACACTCAGTTCCATTTGCAAATTCTCTAGCAGTGCATGTGCATGTGGCCATGTGCAGAGATATTTCTAGGTTCGAATTGAATCAGGCTTCCTTAATGTTAATTAACTTTATACAAAAAAATATTGTTCAATGTTTGCCACTCCAAAATCTTATGATGCGGTTTCATAAGTGATATTACTTTTTGTACAGGTCTAGCCAAACTTAAAACTTGTTGACTCTTCTTCAAAGAAAAAAAAAATTGTCCCCCAAGAGTGAGAGGAGCTGAGTGTCAAAACTCAGAATCCGGTTACTCACGTAGAATGGAAAGTTTGCAAATTCGTAAAAGTTTGCACACACACGTGCTACATACAGACATCAGCAGTGCAATGCAATCGCTCGCATCGCAGCAGCAGGGTCCCAGGGTCCAGCAAACCACCACCCAGCATGCGGCCGACCGCGGAACAAACTGTAATAACCATCCACCAGCGTTCTTATACACACTGTAGTACGTGCTCAAGCCCCCACAGTCCCACACGCACACTCATCGCCATTGCATGGATCTTGTTTTTTTTAAGAAGGTGTGGTGTTTAAATCCAGGAAATCCAGGAGCTAAAGTTTAGGGGTGTCATATCGGATGTTATATAGGAGTGTCATATGTGAGTGTTCGGATAGTAATAATAAAATAAATTACACAAGTTCTCAGTAATCCGTGAGACGAATTTATTAAGCCTAATTGATCCGTTATTAACACGCGTGTTACTCACTAGTAAAAAAAGGGCTTCTATTCCCGGCTGCCAACCACCTTTACTCCTGGTTACGCAGCCGGAAATAGGAGTTCGGGAATAAAGGGTTAGTAGCCGGAAATAGAAGTGGACCTTTAGTCCCGGTTGGTGATACCAACCGGGACTAAAAAGGTAGCCACGCCAGCGCCTGGGCTGGCCCCTTTATTCCTGGTTGGTATTAGCAACTGGAACTAAAAGGTCTTTTTTTCCTGCTTATTTCAATTGATGATTCTTTTTTGTTTTAATTCGGTTTTCGAATACGCATTATTCGCTGCAAAGTAATATACGTATACGCGCGCGTACTGTAAAGTTTTCGCTCAATCAATGCACGCAAGCAACACAAGTAAAAGTAAACTAAAACATAATATTACATTTCATCGTCACATGTAATGTTTGCATTAATTGTACATTTTATCATCACATGTTCTTTGGATCAATATAAAATTTGGCTTTCATCATCACATATTTGGATCATAGTAAAACTCACCGCCGGGAGTTAAGACCTGATCATTCAGAAATCCACCTATTGTCTCTTGGATTGCTTTGAGATGGTGTGTGTCCAGGGTTTTTTCCTTCAACCAACGAGTCTTCAATTTGAGATATGAGATAAAGAAAAAGTATATTAGTGTATATATATATATATATGTATCAAGAATAATGATAAATAAATTGTATCTATCACGAATATATATATATAAATATATGTATGAAGAATATATATATATATATATACACTTACCCTTTTTTGCTCTAGACTAGTTCTTTTTTAGCACACTCTCATGAACTCGCAAACATAGTATCCACAGAGATTGGTCCTCTGGGGCTGCAGCAGAACCCACTTTACGAGAAAAAGATTCGTCATCATCCGAGCATAGGGAAATTGAACTAAGGTAGGTATATAGTACTTACTTTGTATAGCACTACTTTCAGTGGCACTTTGCGTTTCATATGGTGTTCCTGACAGACCTTTTTCCAACAACTACCAAATAACATAAAAAATATTTGGACCATTAATTTGCATGCAGAGAGACTGGAGTAGTTTTACTAGTGAGAAACTTTATATATGTACCACCTCTATTCCAAGAAATGATCTTTTAGATGATCCGCACCTGATCAATAAGTTAAAATATCCTTAAGTTTGACTAGATTGCTACAAAAATATCAACGCTCTACCTGAGTGACCATATGAGTGTATTATGAAAATATACTCAATTAAAAATCCACTCAAATATACTTATCTAGTATTATAAATATTTTAGCCAATTTTACATTGGTTTCACTTAAAACATAGAAAAACAGTTTTCTTTCGGATGGATGCAGTATATCATTTTTTTTTTTAAAAAGGAATGCATCGGCCTCCTATTCGAGACCGCTGCCTGCCTACTCTTTCTTGAAGCAGGTCACTTGAGGTCCAAACCTCCCTAACCAACATGTACTCATCATGTTTATTCAAATTGCACTGATCAGGTCGTGGATGTACGTGCTCAACCAGCTTGCATTTTACCTTTTTTTTTCCTTCAAAGCTAGAGCACAGGCAAAAAAACAAGAAAAAAAAGTGGGCAGCACAAAACAGGGGACGATATATAAGGAATAAGCGGTTTTTCATAGATGAGAGCTGGTAGAAAGGCGAGAGCAGGTGGAGATGAACGAGAATGACACACAAGGAAAAGAGGAGAGCCACGACGACGTTGGATGGATGTCAACGGGGTCGGAGGGAACCCCAAACAAGGTTTGTAACGTCACTCAAATATTGGTTTTAGGCTTTTATTATTCCCCATTTGTAACTTTTTTTTTTTGCTGAGGTTGAAATTTCTACGTTTTTGACTCTTCTCGAGAGAGCAAAGAAAGAAAGCACAGCACTTTTGATTTGTTTTTCCATTGAACATGAATAATCACACATGCGAAATTGCCTCACATAATAGCTGTAATTATTGTACAATGCTCATATGACGATGCTCGCTAGTCATAATAATTCAGTTATGTAGTTGTATGTATCTTTTAATGTACTGAGCTTGGATATTGGAAGTTGACATGAGTAATTTTGTCATGTAATGTTGTCTTACATAGTATAATTTTAGTATACTCTATAAATAATTTTATATAAAAGATAAAAGAAATACGGGCCAAAATTGCGTTTTGGTGAGCGTGGGTATCTAAAATGCCACATGTTTGTGACAGACTAAATGAGATTTTTTTTTGATTCTTTATACTCAGATTTTTTTCTCAAATTATTTGTCACTCGCACGTACCAAAGGATCACTTGACTCCCAATATTCATCAAGTAGTTGCAACACAAACACATCTCTCTGCCCAAATGCATCTGCCACTGTTGGCAATATCTGACCATGCCATGCTTTAGCCAAGCTGCAATACGTAAGATCATATTTGTAATTCATTCTCGCGAATGGTTGAGTCGGGCACGATTACAACAAGAATCGACCACATCGTGCAGCATTTGGTGGGATTCTCCGCTTCCCTCAACTGTCGCCACAAGCGGTCTAGATATTGGCCCCGTTCGCTTCACTGAAAAAACAAGCCGAAATACTGTTCCGACTAATTTGTTATGAGAGGAAAACACTGTTCCGACTGAAAAGTACGGATTATAAGACAAGCGAACATGGCTCCTTTTTTTCAAACAATTCAGCATACTTTATTAGGACACCTTCCCTCTTTTTTTTCCAAACAATTCGGCATACTTTATTCATTTTGGATAGTTACATCACTTGCTAGGCAATCTAGTATGAAGCTAGGGGCCTCATCATCCGAAGTATAATTTTGCTTACGCTTCATCGCTCTTCTTGCTAAATTATGCACCGCTTGAGAGATATACAAGTATAATTCGGCGTACTTTATTCATTCGGTATAGTTACAATTATGCGCCACAGAGCTATACTAGTACATATTCCCTCTGTAAAAAAAAGTTATTCTCGCTTCCAAAATGTTAATATTTTTTTAACTTTGACAAAATATATTTAATAAAATATTAATATTTATGGTGCATAATTAGCATTGTTAGGTAGATCGTTGAATATATTTTTATAATAAATTTATTTAAAAATATAAATACTGCACGTATTTTTTATAAACTAAGTTAAAATGGAGAAAGTTTGATCTGCACGATTCTCGTAGCAGACTCTTCTGGGACGGAGGGAGAAGTATTTTTCGTTTGTAAAGTGTGTGGCAGTAGAAAGGAGGCAGGTAAACACGGAGCCCAAGGGCAAGCAAAATCCTACTAATCCTAATCCTAACAACGGCGCGTGCGTAAACTTGGCCATCGGGCCGGCCCGGCTCGGCACGGCCCGGGCACGGGCCAGGCACGGTCCGGAGGATGTTGGGCCGGCACGGCACGCCGTGCCTCCCGTGTCGTGCCGCTGCGGGCCTCGTGTCTCGCCATCAGCCCAAGCATGGGCCTGTGGGCCTAAATCCGTGCCGTGCCGGCCTGCTAGGCATGGCCAAATCACCAGGCCGTGACAGCCCAAGGCCCCTAGGGTTTAAAACATATAAAAAATTCATCTCAACAAGAAATATTCAAATTTGAAGTATTTTTTTCCCAGAAGAGCTTCAAACCAAAACCAAAACCATACACACAAAGAACAAGAGGAAATTAAAAGGATAACTGAGCTGTGTGCAATGCTGCCTCATTAAAAACCTTTCTGGGTAAAACTCACCCTTGTGAGAAACCACAGAAAGGAAAAAAGAGTGCAGCACAGCTCTTATAAGTCTTAAACATGTTCAAAGGTTCACATGATACATCACAGATATAGATCATAATCAAGTCTCAGGCTCTCAGCTCATCTCTCAAGTCTCACACTCTCACTGTCTCAATCTCAACTCTCAACTCAAGAACCACCAGATGCAGAAAGCCACAGATGCAGATATGCTAGCAGAAGGAGCCCCAAAAGTAGATGCATCTTCATCAAGATAGAGATGCTCGAAGGAGTCTACAAATTCTTGGTTGTCAACATCATGATGTAGTCTTCTTTCACTCAGCTCCCAATCTTTTATGCAAGCAAGCATCTCCACATGTTCAGGCAATAGTCAACGGCACCGCTCCTTAAGTATTCTTCCTGTCAAGCTGAAACAAGATTCTGAAGACACTATTGAAACAGAAACTGACATAATGTCTCTAGCCATGATAGAAAGCACTGGATATGTTAGCTTATGGTCACGCCACCAGAGAAGTAGATCAAAGTCATCCTCATATGCAGTGACATTGTCACTGTCCAGATAAGCAGATAGCTCACAAGCAGCAGCAGAAGTAGATAAAGAAGGACTAGGAGCAGAGGCAGGGGAAGGTCCAACAACACCAGATGCTCCAGGGCCTCCAAAAATTCTTCCCTATGCCTGCTTCCTCTTACTTGTGATGTTTGTAGGATGTGCAGCCCTCTTTTGAGACCTAGCTGCACTAAACTTTTCTTCATACTTGTTAAACAACTTGAAATTTCAGTTTTCACAATACCATAATAAGAACTGTAGTCAAAACCAGTTTTTTGTTGCATTATGGTAAGAACATTAAATAAACCTCTCATTTTACCTCTAGGATCAAGAATGAATGCAAATGAATACAACAGAGGTATGTCCTTCCAATATTTTAGGTATTTAAGCTTTATAGGATAGACAATAGAAAACAGATTCTGATCCTTTGAACTTTCATGCAAATGAGTTATAATATCTAGCAGATGGTGCAGAATAAGTGGACTAGTTGGATAATAAACACCAGAAAGAGTGACTGTGGAGTCATAAAAAACTTCCAGAAATTCAAGTATTTTATCAGCAATATACCAGTGACTTACAGTTAACAACGTTGAGCCATAGTTGGAATTAATGTAGAGGGTGTTTGGTTCGCCGCCTTCACTTGCCACATCACAGCTATAGCGTTAGTTGTCACATAATTTGCTTGGTTGTCAAGTCAGATAAGGTAGGCACGAGAACAACTGAGCAAAGGATCCGTTCGTTTGAGCTTGTAAGGCATAATCAGTTCTACTTTTTCAGCTATGAAATAATATTTTTCTCTCACAATAAATCAGTCCTACAAATCAGTCACAGCAACCGAACAGAGCCAAAATCTTCCTTATTGTTTTCGTCGCAGCCGGTGGCGCGGCTCCGATTTTCTTTGCCACAGCCACAGGTGTGTCGGTGGCGCCGTCGTACCTTAGCTGTGGTGAGTGACGACTAGCATCCAAGCAGCGTCGTGTACTACTAGAATACAGATATACAATAGCTCTCTTGCCTATCTTCCTCACACCGACCTCACTCTCACAAGGTAGGTCAAGGTGATCGATCTGATGGTGGTGATGATAGATATGATTCTGTTGCTAAAAACTCAGGGCCTCTATAAAACACCAGAAATTCACAAGAATTGTATAAATACTTCACAGGAATCGGTTTATGTTTACAGAAAAAGCACAAAATATATAGAAAAATCTCACTTCCAAAGGGGACTCAAAAGCAAGCGAAATAGGAACAGGAACCGAAGAAGAACGCTAAAAGGATCCATATACCTGTCGCTCTACGTCAAACGTCTCAAGATTTGGCTATCACCATCTAAAAATCCCACTATAAACTGACGACGACGTAATGTTGATGCTGATAGATCCAGCATGAAACATGCTTTCATAATAATGAAATGATTAATTCCTTACCGCTTTCCTTTTGTCTTTATTTACTTCTCTTGGCGGTCGATGGGATTTACTGTATTAACCAACCAACTAGTAATTGGTTGCATATTGAACGTGCTAGATTTGACAAATGCATCATATATGTGCGATCTAAAACCCTCCATTCCAAAAGTAGAAGATATTTTGAATTTTCTATATACATGACTTTCACTATGCATATAGTTAGATATACATTACGTCTAAATATATAGTAAAAATAATATATCTTGAAAAATCAAAATGTCTTATAATTTGGTATAGAGAGAAACTTTATATATGTACCACCTCTATTCCAAGAAATGATCTTTTAGATGATCCGCACCTGATCAATATGTCAAAATATCCTAAGTTTGACTAGATTGCTACAAAAATATCAACGCTCTACCTGAGTGACCATATGAGTGTATTATGAAAATATACTCAATTAAAAATCCACTCAAATATACTTATCTAGTATTATAAATATTTTAGCCAATCTTACAATGGTTTCACTTAAAACATAGAAACACAGTTTCTTTCGGATGGATGCAGTATATCATTTTTTTAAAAAAAGGAATGCATCGGCCTCCTATTCGAGACCGCTACCCGCCTACTATTTATTGAAGCAGGTCACTTGAGGTCCAAACCTCCCTAACCAACATGTACTCATCATGTTTATTCAAATTACACTGATCAGGTCGTGGATGTACGTGCTCAACCAGCTTGCATTTTACCTTTTTTCATTCAAAGCTACAGCACAGGCAAAAAAAAAAAAAAAAAAAGAAAAAAAAGTGGACAGCACAAAACAGGGGACGATATATAAGGAATAAGCGTTTTTTCATAGATGAGAGCTGGTAGAAAGGCAAGAGCAGGTGGAGATGAACGAGAATGACACACAAGGAAAAGAGGAGAGCCACGACGACATTGGATGGATGTCATCGGGGGTCGGTGGGAAACCCAGACGAGCACCCTGTTCACTTTATCGTTTCAGCCATGTTTATCAGGCATGATATAGTGTTTTTCTCTCATAATAAAACAACATCAGCCAACTTATAAGCTACAGAAACGATCAAGCGAACAGGATGAAGGTTTGTAACGTCACTCAAATATTGGTTTTAGGCTTTTATTATTCCCCATTTGTAACATTTTCTTTTTGCTGAGGTTGAAATTTCTATGTTTTTGACTCTTCTCGAGAGAGCAAAGAAAGAAAGCACAGCACTTTTGATTTTGTTTTTCCATTGAACATGAATAATCACACATGCGAAATTGCCTCACATAATAGCTGTAATTATTGTACAATAATGCTGATATGACGATGCTCGCTAGTCATAATAATTCAGTTATGTAGCTGTATGTATCTTTTAATGTACTGAGCTTGGATATTGGAAGTTGACATGAGTAATTTTGTCATGTAATGTCTTACATAGTATAATTTTAGTATACTCTATAAATAATTTTATATAAAAGATAAAAGAAATACGAGCCAAAATTGCGTTTTGGTGAGCGTGGGTATCTAAAATGCCACATGTTTGTGACAGACTAAATGAGATTTTTTTTGGATTCTTTATATTCAGATTTTTTTTCTCAAATTATTTGTCACTCGCACGTACCAAAGGATCACTTGACTCCCAATATTCATCAAGTAGTTGCAACACAAACACATCTCTCTGGCCAAATGCACCTGCCACTGTTGACAAGCTATTAAGACCGTGTTTGGGACAGCAATATCTGACCATGCCATGCTTTAGCCAAGCTGCAATACGTAAGATCATATTTGTAATTCATTCTCGCGAATGGTTGAGTCGGGCACGATTACAACAAGAATCGACCACATCGTGCAGCATTTGGTGGGATTCTCCGCTTCCCTCAACTGTCGCCACAAGCGGTCTAGATATTGGCCCCGTTCGCTTCGCTAAAAAACAAGTCGAAACATTGTTCCGGCTGATTTGTTACGAGAGGAAAACACGATTCCGGTTGAAAAGTACGGATTATAAGATAAGCGAACATGGCTTTTTTTTTCAAACAATTCGGCATACTTTATTAGAACACCTTCCCTCTTTTTTTTTCAAACGATTCGGCATACTTTATTCATTTTGGATGGTTACATCACTTGCTAGGCAATCAAGTATGAAGCTAGGGGCTATCATCCCAAGTATAATTTTGCTTACACTTCATCGCTCTTCTTGCTAAATTATGCGCCGCTTGAGAGATATAGGTCTTGTTCGCTGGTCTGGTTCCAGCGAACCAGCCGACTGGTTCTCCTCTGGAGATTCAGCCAGTTTCAGCCGCTATAGTGTTTTTCTCTCACAACAAATCAGCCGGAACAGTATTTTTCAGCCAAGTTTCAGACCAGGGAACAGGGCCATACAAGTATAATTCGGCGTACTTTATTCATTCGTATAGTAACAATTATGCACCGCTTGCTGGCCACAGAGCTATACTAGTACATACTCCCTCTGTAAAAAAAAAGTCATTCTCCTTCCAAAATGTTAATAATTTTTAACTTTAACCAAATGTATTTAATAAAATATTAATATTTATGGTGCATAATTAGCATCGTTAGATAGATCGTTGAATATACTTTTATAATAAACTTATTTAGAGATATAAATGCTGCACGTTTTTTTTATAAAGGTAGTTAAAATGAAGAAAGTTTGATCCGCACGATTCTCGTAGCAGACTCTTCTGGGACGGAGGGAGAAGTATTTTTCGTTTGTAAAGTGTGTGGCAGTAGAAAGGAGGCAGGTAAACACGGAGCCCAAGGGCAAGCAAAATCCTACTAATCCTAATCCTAACTCCGGCGCGTGCGTAAATTAGCAGCAGCAGCATCCCCTGCAAACCCAAGCGTTTGTGCTGACGCGCTTGGTCCTCTCCCGCCGGCGTCTTCCTCTTTACTCCTCCTCCCGCATCCGCCGGCGTCCATCTACTCCTCTACTCATCCCGAGCCCGGACTTGCTCCGGACTGGTGGTGCTGTGCAGGTGCAGCCCGCGCGCTCGGCGCCAAGCCACATAAACAAAACCGCTGCTCATCCCCCCGCGCAGGCGCAGAGCTGGGCTGGGCTGCCCGACCCCGACCGATCGCCATGCGCGCGGCGGCTTCCTGTTGGCATTTCTAGATGGTCTCCTCCTCCCTCCTCTTCCCCTCGCCCTCCACCGCCGCCGCCGCACCCGCCTGTTTTACTGCCGCTACTCATGCCGCCGCCACCGCCCCCTCCCCCTCCTTATTGCCGCCGCTCCTCTCCCAAAAATCCCAACACCACTTCTTACAAGTCCTCCACCACCTAGGCCAGCAGCAAGAACCCTCGGCCGCCGCAGCCATGGTCCGCAAGCGCCCCGCGCCCGACGTCGACCTCCCGCCGCCGCGCCGCCACGTCATGGGCGACCTCTCTGACGTCACCGCCGGTGCCGCCGCCGCTGGTGCGCCGCTGCCGCCGTCCTCCGCCAGCGCGCAGCTGCCCGCGCTGCCCACCCAGCTCCTGCCGCCCGCGTTCCAGTTCCAGGCGCACGCGCACCACCAGGCCGCGGAGGTGGACGTCCCCGTGGCGCACCCGCACGCGCACGCACACACGCAGGCGGCCGACGTGGCGGCGGCGGCGCCGCCCTCCACGACGGCGTGGGTGGACAGCATCATCCGCGACATCATCGGGAGCAGCAGCGGGGCCGGGGTGGTGTCCGTGGCGCAGCTCATCCACAACGTCCGCGAGATCATCCACCCCTGCAACCCCGGCCTCGCCTCGCTCCTCGAGCTCCGCCTCCGCTCCCTCCTCGCCCCTGCCAATCCCGCGCCTTTGCATCCACCTCTCCTGCACGCCGCCCCGCACGTCGCCGCGCTCCCTCCCGCTCCGCCGCCGCCGCCGCTTCATTCCGCAGACAGGCAGTGTCCGCAGCCGGAGCAGGAGCCCAACAACCAGCCGGCGCCGTCGCAGTCGCCGAAGGCCCCGACAGCAGAGAAGAGCGCAGCGGCGGCCGCGGCCGCCGCCAAGGAGCGGAAGGAGGAGCAGCGGCGGAGGCAGCGCGACGAGGAAGGGCTCCACCTGCTCACCCTTCTGCTGCAGTGCGCGGAGGCCGTGAACGCGGACAACCTCGACGACGCGCACCGGTGGCTGCTGGAGATCGCGGAGCTGGCCACGCCGTTCGGCACCTCCACGCAGCGCGTGGCCGCCTACTTCGCGGAGGCCATGTCGGCGCGCCTCGTCAGCTCCTGCCTGGGCCTCTACGCGCCGCTGCCGCCGGGGAACCCCGCCGCGTCCGCTGCGCGCCTGCACGGCCGCGTCGCCGCGGCGTTCCAGGTGTTCAACGGCATCAGCCCCTTCGTCAAGTTCTCGCACTTCACCGCCAACCAGGCCATCCAGGAGGCGTTCGAGCCGGAGGACCGCGTGCACATCATCGACCTCGACATCATGCAGGGGCTCCAGTGGCCGGGACTCTTCCACATCCTCGCCTCCCGCCCCGGCGGCCCGCCCAGGGTCAGGCTCACCGGCCTCGGCGCGTCCATGGACGCGCTCCAGGCCACGGGGAAGCGTCTCTCCGACTTCGCCGACACGCTCGGCCTGCCCTTCGAGTTCTGCGCCGTCGCCGAGAAGGCCGGCAATGTTGACCCGGACAAGCTCGGCGTCACGCGCCGCGAGGCCGTCGCCGTCCACTGGCTGCACCACTCGCTCTACGACGTCACCGGCTCCGACTCCAACACGCTCCGGCTTATCCAAAGGTAGTAGTAGTACTCCAGCAGATGACTCCTCCATTTCCAAATTCCAATCCATCGTGCATTGTTTCTTGCTTGCTGCCATGTCAAATCTTGGTGCTTTCATCGTGGCTGCTTTTCAGCATAGTTAAATTAACCAATGTGGCATTGCGATATGCACGGCTGACATCAGTCGCCGTACATCGGGTACAAGCATGATCAGCCCGTTGGCTAACTAGTAAAAAAATTGCGTTTTTGGAGCTCAAAAAGCTCGTCATTATGACCAACTTTCTATGTAGGTTAAAAAGGTTGGATCTTGTATATACAAATGCTTCTGTGGTGATCCGAGAACCACAAAAGACCGACCGTGCATGCATTTGGTTAGTGGATCACTAGGAACGAGCTGAAAGTTCTTACCATCATGACCAACTTTCCAAGCCAAAAGGTCTCAACTTTCTAGTCCATAGTGCCAGAATCATGATTACTGAATAGAATACCTGTCATCTTCTCCTAGTACGTATACACTAATCATCGTCTCCTCATCACACTATAGATCAGATCAGGAAGCTAAGCTGCTAAACTCGAAAGCACATCAAATGCGTGTTATGCTTTCTCTAATCTCTCGCTAGTTTTGTTGATTGACTGCTAGTAGTACTCCATATCTGCCCAATGCGTTTTATAGAGGAGAGGGAACATGAGATAAACTGCAATTCATTGTTGATTTGATGCATCGTTAAAATGCTAACTGCTGCTTCAGCCATCTCGTCCTTCCGCTGCCAGCAGCATCGAAGTAATGGCTACTGAGTACTGACTGACTGACTGATTCGCATTCACCAGGCTGGCCCCGAAGGTGGTGACAATGGTGGAGCAGGACTTGAGCCAGTCGGGCTCCTTCCTGGCGCGGTTCGTGGAGGCCATCCACTACTACTCGGCTCTGTTCGACTCGCTGGACGCGAGCTACGGCGAGGACAGCCCCGAGCGGCACGTCGTGGAGCAGCAGCTGCTGTCGCGGGAGATCCGCAACGTGCTGGCCGTCGGCGGGCCCGCCCGCACGGGCGACGTCAAGTTCGTCGGCAGCTGGCGGGAGAAGCTGGTGCAGTCCGGGTTCCGCGCGGCCTCGCTCGCCGGCGGCGCCGCCGCGCAGGCGTCGCTGCTGCTGAGCATGTTCCCCTCCGACGGCTACACGCTGGTGGAGGAGAACGGCGCGCTCAAGCTCGGGTGGAAGGATCTCTGCCTGCTCACCGCCTCCGCCTGGCGCCCGATTCATCAGGCCCCGTGCCGTTAAAAGCTGAGATTACTAGCCTTATTGTTACAGAGCTAAATGCATTTTATTTTACTGCTACTAGAGCTTACTTCTAGAGGTTCTTCTTCGTCCTAATTGTTCTTTTGCATCTTTCTTAGCTAGCTAGCAGCTCATCAATGCAAATTGGGTCAGTTCTCAATTCTGAGAAAAGGAAATGAAAACATGCACTCTGATCACTAATTACTAATTGTTAGATGCCTGATCTCTATCACAGTGACAGTTACTGATGTGAGCTTATTAATTAGTTTCTTGGTAGGTTCTGCTTAGAAGTCCTGGACATGTTGACCAGAGGAGGCATTGGCATGATGATGAGTTCACATTGCATCTTTCTTAGCTAGCTAGCAGCTCATCAATTCAAATTGGGTCAATTCTCAATGGTGAGAAAACGAAATGGAAACATGCATTCTGATCACTAATTGCTAGTTGATCCCTGATCTCCTTCACAGTGACAGTTGTTGATGTAAGGTTAATTAGTTTCTTGATAGATTCTGCTTAGATTTCGGTCATGCATCTTCATCAACCTGTCAAACTAGTCCTATTTCTCCATCATCATTACATAGAGGAGCTCTTAACAATACAGTACAATAAGTGGTGCTCTTTATGCAAGTTAGTGTAAAGTCTTGCTGAGAAAGTACAAGCACTGTTAGGAGATTGTTACTGTTTTCTTTCTCCAGAAGAAAATATGGCAAGTTAGGCAGTTACAGACCAAGGCTATTTTTCTTTGGGAGGCAAATAAAGTAACCACTGCAGATGTAGTCCATTTTTAATACTAGTTCTGGATGATCTACTCATGTACTATTAGAAGTTGAGCCCTTTTGTTGTGTGGATATATATGCATTTGCCTACTTTTAACATCCTTTTCACCTTTGCCTCCATGAGGTCATCTGCTTGTCAATTCTTTGCTCCCTGGACATGTTGACCAAATGAGGCATTGGCATGATGATGAGGTCGCATCCATCCAAAATTCGTACGAGAGGGTGTTTTTTTTAGACCTGTTTGTTTTCTACATGAGCTCATAAAATTCCTGTTATATCGAAAGTTTGGACACATACATGGAGTATTAAATATAGATAAGTTACGAAACTAATTGTATAACTTGTAACTAATTTGCGAGACGAATCTTTTAAGCCTAATTAGTTCATGATTTGACAACGTAGTGCTACAGTAAACATATGCTAATAACGGATTAATTAAGCTTAAAAAATTCGTCTTGCAAATTAGCCTCCATCTATGTAATTGGTTTTGTAATTAATCTATATTTAATGCTACTTATTAGTATCTAAACATTCGATGTGACATGAATTTTAGAAGAGACTAAAGAACCAAACACCCCTTAGTTCACCGTCCCCATCATCTTTCATTCATGCGATAATCTCACTTCACTAGTCTGCCGGCTGTGTGTCTTGTTTAATAATAAATAAAGTTTACTGATATGAGCCGTCCTGTTCGCTTGAACTTATCAGCTAGAATATACAGTATTTTTCTCTCACAATAAATCAGCCAAGATCGGCTTATCAGCCGGCTTTAATACCAGCCGAACAGGCCCTTAGGACAAGGACAAGCTATTAGGAGTAAGAGGGAATTGTTGTTGGTCACATTTCCTTACTCACATCAGTAGTACCTGGGCACCTGCCTTGTTAGCTAGCTTATTAATTAGCTTGCTTCCTAAGTTCCTAGTGACATTTCCAAAGTGAGTTATGAGCCAATTAATCTTTGTTGGCAAACATCATCACATTGAATTGAAGGTTTCATCATCAAAGCCCATCTATGCCCCCACGACAGGCACAGGCAGGCCGTTTGCAGGACTGTCCTCAGATAACACATGCATGGTAGTATGGTCATGGAGTTGGAGTGGATTGGAGAGTTGCTGAGGGAGGCAAAGCAATCAGTCCTACTACAACTAGAGAGAAGGGGCAAGTAGGACAAGGACATGAGCTTGCTTTGCCTGCCTCTAGCTCTTGCATGCCATTGGAAGTTTGGCATTGCCAATTGCCAATTGCCATGATGGGGGCCGGGCTGGGGCATGCATGCATGGGTCTCGTCTCTCTCTCCTCAAACAAAAGGCTCTTCGTCCAAACCTTTTTTTTGTGGTCTGCCCGGAAATCATCTCGCTATCTTTTCTTGTCCCAGGGCCCAGCGATGGCGATGAGCGGTCCTTTTACTCACAGCACAAGCCGTGCCCTGCTGTCTCTTGTTCTCTACTGCCAGGGCAAGGTTGGAAAGACGACACTACCCTGTGGGCCTTGCTGCTCAGCTGAGCCCAACCATGCAAACAGAAAAAAGGCTGTGAACGAGGCATTTTGGGGAGTGATGCTGATAGTCGGGCGTGGTTGTTGGACGTGCAAAAGTCTCAAGTCCCCAATTTGATTTCCCTTGCTCGGAGTCATTCAGTGGTGTGGCTCGGTTTCATCCTCATCCGAATATATCTGACGGTGACAGGGATGGTTCATGTTGCATTGCATTGCATCCTCTTCCTCTACCATAATGCATAACTGGTGGTGAACATGTGATCGATCCGATTTTCTCGGCTGTTGTCTGTCAGCAGTAGGCAAGGAATAGAAGCAATTTGGGAAGAGGTTCACACTAACAGCACAGCAATCAGGCAGGAAGGATAGGCAGGAAGGATGAGTGCTTGAGAGTTTAGAGTCTGATTACAAAATTCCTGATGTCCTCCCCTTCTCTCCGGTAGCATATATTTTTACATGGCTTTTCGCCCGCAGGTGCTCACAGGCACACTCACATCCACTCAGCGCCAGCTAGACGAACGTTGGGCCGGCGAGTGCGTGATCCAACCCGAGGTACTTAGGCCGCTTCTTCTGATGTAGATGCAGTAGATGGGCCGTTAACACCCCCGGTCCTTTGGAACCTGCTTGTCCCCAAGCAGGAGCTCTTGGGAAGGCTTGACGCAGCTAAAGCAAATTCTCCCAGGTTGCCATGTCAGACGGCCAGCCAGACCATAGGATCAAGCCTTGCTCCACCGAGCCATTAGTAGTAGGAATGACACGATGCTGCAACACTTCCATAGGAACCCGAGGCAACTCAATGTCAGCTGGTAAGGATGGAGATACCTGGACATGAGGAAGAACCACAGCTTTCAATTGCGAAACATGAAACACCGGGTGGATAGCAGCTGAACTTGGCAACAGCAACTTATATGCCACAGAACCAATGCGCTCCATTATCTGGAATGGTCCATAGAATTTGAAGGACAACTTCTTGTTAGAGCGAGGGGCTAGAGTAGACTGAACATAGGGCTAAAGCTTGACAAACACCATATCACCAACACTGAATTGACGTTCAGAACGTTTCTTGTCAACTTGACGTTTCAAACGTTGTTTGGCTCGAGCTTGGTGCTGACGGATCAAATCAGTCATAACTTGACGATCTTGAAGCCAAAGAGACAACTCAGGTACAGCCACATCATCCAAGACAGATATTCCGAAATAACGAGGTGGGTAGCCATAAAGAGCTTCAAAAGGAGAGCAGCCAAGTGTAGAATGAGGGGAGCATTGTACCAGAATTCCGCCAAAGCAATCCAAGAGGACCATTTAGTCGGGCATGCATTGACAAAACAACGTAAGAATGTCTCCATGGTTTGATTGAGGCGCTCAGTCTGACCATCAGACTGCGGGTGGTAGCTTTAACTCATCTGCAAAGAGACATCGACCAAATGAAATAGCTCACGCCAAAATTGACTGGTAAAGATACGATCCCTATCAGATATAATTGCAGTTGGCAGACCATGCAAGCGGTAAACATTGTTGAGAAATAGCTTAGCAACCACAGGAGCTATAAACGGATGGAGCAATGGCAAGAAGTGGCCATACTTAGTGAATGAATTGACCACAACGAGAATGCAGTTAACATTACCAGAGCGGGGCAGCCCCTCAATGAAATCCATAGATATAGTTTGCCAAGCAGCGTCAGGCACTAGCAGAGGTTGAAGGAGACCAGGCAAACGAGTTCGATCGGGCTTAGCCTGTTGACAAGTAAGACAAGCTTGAACAAACTGTTTCAACCGAGTATACATTGCCGGAAATCCAGAATGACCCCCAAGGCGCTTGAATGGATGACATGGAGAATTTTATGCTGTAGTACCTTATTGTCCCCAATCCAAATACGTGGACCCTGACGTAGGACACCATCTCATAGAGAAATGCTTGGCATGGCTGCAGAATCAATGGTTAGCTTCGCTATCATCTCGAATGACATAGGATCAGCAACATACCCCGACACCACCTCTTGTATCCAAGTAGGAGCAACCACAGAAATAGCAGCACAGGCTGAATCATGAAAACTCTTACAAGACAAGGCATCAGCTACTTGGTTGGCAGCGCCTGGCTTGTATACAATGCGAAATTTAGACCAACGAGCTTAGAAAAGAGTTTGTGTTGCCACGTTGTATGTAGACGCTGGTCAGTAAGTTGGACAAGGCTATGCTAATCAGTAAAAATGGTGAATTCAGCATGTTGTAGATAAGAGCGCCACTGCTATACGGCCATCAAAACCGCCATGTATTCCTTCTCATAAGTACTCAGCCCATGAGAACGGGGTCCCAACGCTTTGCTAAGAAACGCCAATGGATGACCCTCCTAAGTAAGAACAACACCAATACCACTGGCACTAGCATCCGTCTCAATGCTAAATGGCTTGGAGAAGTCAGGCAAAGCAAGGACTGGTGAAGAACTCAGGGCTTGCTTTAGTGCTTGGAAGGACCGGTCGTGGAAAGAAGTCCAGATGAACAAGGTGTTCTTTTTCAACAACTCGGTCAACGGTTTTGCGATGACACCAAAATTGCGGACAAATTTTCTGTAATACCCTGCTAAACCAAAAAAACTGCGCAAATCCTTTACTGACTAGGGAGTACGCCAATTGACCACAGCCGCTACTTTCTGATGATCAGTGGTAACCCCTGCTGAAGTAATGACATGGCCGAGATATGCAATACTTTGCTTGGCGAACTCACATTTAGCAAGTTTGATCTTCCAGTCATGATCTTGAAGCTGCTGAAAGACCAACTGTAGGTGGTGAAGATGTTCCTCATAGGATGAACTGAATATTAGGATATCATTGAAGAAAACCAATACAAATTTCCGAAGAAAAGGAGCCAGAGTTGAATTCATGGCATCTTGAAATGTTCTCGGCGCTCCTGTGAGGCCAAACGACGTGACTCTGAACTCAAACTACCCAAAATGGGTTTGAAATGCGGTTTTGAACTCCTCACTGGGTTTCAACTGAATCTGGTGAAAACCAGAGCGCAAATCGAGTTTAGAAAACCAAGAAGCTCCACCCAACTCATCTAGAAGCTCATCAATTATGGGTACTAGATATTTGCCTTTAACTGTGATAGCATTCAGTTGTCGGTAATCGACACAGAACCTCCATGTATTGTCCTTTTTTCTGACCAACAGTACTGTAGAGGAGAATGGGCTGGCACTCTTTTGAATAATACCTGATGCCAACATTTCTTTGACTTGTTTCTCCACCTCATCCTTGATAGCTGGGGAGAAATGGTAAGGACGAGAATAGATCGGAGCTGCTCCAGGAACTAGGGGAATTGAGTGATCACAATTGTGAGAAGGAGGCAATTGATTTGGCGGATCAAACAACCTAGAGTAATCTTGGATCAGTTGCTGAACTTCGATAGGATAACTAGAAGGATCAGAAGACTATTGAGGATCAAGAGAACATAGCTGTAAGACTGCTCCAGCTGTCAGATCCGGTAGGATACCCACTAAATGAACAGTAGTGCCCTAATGCTAGAGCTGAATCCACTTCTGACCCCAATGGACTTCCTTCGGACTATGGGCTTCAAGCCAATCAAGACCCAAGATCATGTCATAAGAGGATAATGGAAGCACCTTCAAATCTGAGGAAAAGTGACAGCCCTGTATAGACCAACTGGCATCAGGAATGTGTGAAGAACAAGTTGTCACCTGCCCATTAGCTACCTGTACTTTCAAGGGAAGAGGCAACTGTTGCAGAGTTGGACAGCCTGAAGCAATAATTGAGCTGATGAAAGTATGGGAACTACCAGAATCAAACAGAATTTTAACATGTTGATCACCAAGGAGGCCCCAAAAACACATGGTTCATGGTTGAACATTTCCAGTTACTGCTGCCACTAACAAAGATAGAAACACATGCTTTGGCTCTATTTCCTGAACTAAATCCTCAGCTTCGATAGGAGTGGCTTCACAAAAAACATCCAGCAGCTATCGAATGACATGTAGTTGGACTATAGCAGGGCATTGATGATCGCGATCGCATTTGCCACCACACCTCACACAGAGGCCTTGAGCACACCGGGTCGATCGAAGTGCAGACCAGCGTTCATCCAGAGTAGGTCCATGCCCAGCATCCACAACCGGCTTCACCTCGGTGGCCGGAAGTGCAAGACGTGGAGGTGGTGGAGATAG
The DNA here is from genome assembly GCF_019320115.1 of Miscanthus floridulus. Lineage (NCBI taxonomy): Eukaryota > Viridiplantae > Streptophyta > Magnoliopsida > Poales > Poaceae > Miscanthus > Miscanthus floridulus. The sequence goes on along the minus strand of NC_089593.1, from coordinate 11,983,422 downwards.
AGGAAGCGCCCGCAGAGCATATGGTCGGGGTCCCATCGGGTGTTCCACACGCCTGAAGTCCCTCTTCTTGGTAGGATCAGTGACCTCCTCCTGTAATTTAGCAAGGATGCAAGCAGTATCCAGATTTTGGGGACAATGCAAAGCTACTGTAGCTCTAATATAATCTTTCAAACCATCAACAAATCTTATAGCATAGTAGAGATGGTTTGTGGTACCACCATAAGCTGATAAGTCATCTATGATAGCAATGAATTGGTCTATGTACTCCTGAACATAATTAGTTTGACGGACTTGGAAAAGTTGTCTAAGCAAAAGCTCATGCTCATCCTGGCAAAAACGATCAAGGATCAAGCGAGTAAATGTAGGCCAGTTAGCGGTTTGGAGCTGGGATTCAACAGAAGGGTACCAACGCTTAGCAGCATGTGTGAAATGCATTTTAGTGACCCTAACCCACATGTGAGGCTCAGTACCATATAGTTCAAAGTAATCCTTGCATTGACTAAGCCAGTATTTGGGTTGGGATCCGTTAAACTTAGGGAAATCAAATTTAGGAAGTTTGGGAGGCTAGAACCCGTTATGCCCCACCCCGGTGGTACCACTACGAACTCTAGGATCATCAGTAGACTGGAAAATAGATCTCAAAGAGGGAGGAGTGGGGAATGGTGGCATACCCTTGACCGGGGAATGAATCAGAGTAGAAACTACCCTAAATCCACTCTCCCGATGGTGATTGTCGGCGTAGTGCCCGTTGGGCAGATTTGCTGGAGCATTGATGAATGAACGCTTGACAGCTGACGGAACGACGGTGAAGATGCCTGGCATGGTAGCCGGTTGATCCAGGATCGTCTGCTCCTAGTTGTGAGAGATCTTCGACACCTCCAACTTGGACTTCAAGATGTCAAGCTTTGTGTCGTCGATGATGCCTTCAATCAATGGCCGCCATTCATCGAGCGACGCGGTGACCTTCTCTAGAGCCGCCATGCACCCCTCCTGCGCCTGCTCCAAGTCACGGATCTAGCGAGAAAGGCGTGCATCCTGATTCACGAAACGCGAATCCCACTTCTGGTCATGCTCGATGAAACGGTGGTTGATCTCGTCGAGGATGATTTTCGTCTCCGGGTTCATGATGCCCAGTCGGTGCTGTTGTCGGGAGAAGTGGTCATGGGCTAAAGGTTGGGAATGATCCAGATCGACCACAACCACAAGTCGATTCGAGCGGAGAAGGGAATTACAGTGACCAAATCCCTAGCAGCAGCTCACTGCTAGAAATGAGATCGAACCAACCGGATCAATTGCTCAAATCAACCAAGGGAGTAAGAGCGGATCGATAAGGGTAACCCAAAATCGGTGTCTCTGATACCAATTGTCAGCAGTAGGCAAGGAATAGAAGCAATTTGGGAAGAGGTTCAGACGAACAACACAACAATCAGGCAGGAAGGATAGGCAGGAAGGATGAGTGCTTAAGAGTTTAGAGTCTGATTACAAAATTCCTTATGTCCTCCCCTTCTCTCGGGTAGCATATATTTTTACACGGCTTTTTGCCTGTAGGTGCTCACAGGCACACTCACATCCACTCAGCGTCAGCTAGACGAACGTTGGGCCGACGAGTGCGTGATCCAACCCGAGGTACTTGGGCCACTTCTTCTGATGTAGATGCAGTAGATGGGCCATTAACATTGACTGGCCTTCTCCATCTCCAACCAGCAACAGCTCCAAGCCGGCCATAGCGGTCAGGGGACCGCCAAGACAAAAGGGGGATGGAATGTTGTAGAAAGAAAAGTGACTAGATTTGTGCGTGTGGCGAATTGCCCAACTATGGCGGCGAGAAAATCCGGCGTCAGGATCTGGAAGCGTAAAAGTGAAAGGAAGCAGCAAGCGGCTGGCCTAGAAATGTGCATCACAGGAATGTGGAGGTAGGGCTCAGGACTTTGTGGGCTGATTGAGCGATTGGCCCAGTACTCATCCACCGCGCCACCTGCGCACGCTTGAAGGGAAAGGAGGCTCCAGGGCAAGCGCAGTGGGGGTGTGTGGGCCATAACACCGAAAGTGCTCGTCGTAATTAGGCCCAAAAAACATGGTTGGAAAATTAGACATGAATCGATCTCCTTCGGCCCATCCAGCTTGTGTGGGCATGGCCTTGTAATTAAGCCCAAAATGGAATTAGGTTGGTGTGGAGCTGTGCATGCGTGTGGCGAAACACAACAGGAAATTGGACTCGGAGGAACCAAACCTTTGCATTCTTGGGGTTGCTGGCACCCGAACGTCCGTTCCGAGGGCCCGCATCGCTTCGTTTCCCGTGCCTACGCGTGCCAACG